>NW_021823342.1:0-2500 GCF_901001165.1 Salmo trutta | reverse complement strand
ATATTAGAGGTGTGGGGTGTGTGTGTGTGTTTCAATATCAACAACTCCATCTCCCCCCAGGCTGGAGCAGGTCAATGATGACAGTAGTGTAGAGATGTTCTGAACAGTGTTACGATATTAACCCCTCCCTCTCCTCTACAACATAGTGTGTTATGGTATTAACCCCTCCCTCTCCCTCTACAACATAGTGTGTTATGGTATTAACCCCTTCCTCTACAACATAGTGTGTTATGGTATTAACCCCTCCCTCTTCCTCTACAACATAGTGTGTTATGGTATTAACCCCTCCCTCTCCCTCTACAACATAGTGTGTTATGGTATTAACCCCTCCCTCTTCCTCTACAACATAGTGTGTTATGGTATTAACCCCTCCCTCTCCCTCTACAACATAGTGTGTTATGGTATTAACCCCTCCCTCTCCTCTACAACATAGTGTGTTATGGTATTAACCCCTCCCTCTCCTCTACAACATAGTGTGTTATGGTATTAACCCCTCCCTCTTCCTCTACAACATAGTGTGTTATGGTATTAACCCCTCCCTCTCCTCTACAACATAGTGTGTTATGGTATTAACCTCTCCTCTACAACATAGTGTGTTATGGTATTAACCCCTCCCTCTCCTCTACAACATAGTGTGTTATGGTATTAACCCCTCCCTCTCCTCTACAACATAGTGTGTTATGGTATTAACCCCTCCCTCTCCTCTACAACATAGTGTGTTATGGTATTAACCCCTCCCTTTCCTCTACAACATAGTGTGTTATGGTATTAACCCCTCCCTCTTCCTCTACAACATAGTGTGTTATGGTATTAACCCCTCCCTTTCCTCTACAACATAGTGTGTTATGGTATTAACCCCTCCCTTTCCTCTACAACATAGTGTGTTATGGTATTAACCCCTCCCTCTTCCTCTACAACATAGTGTGTTATGGTATTAACCCCTCCCTCTCCTCTACAACATAGTGTGTTATGGTATTAACCTCTCCTCTACAACATAGTGTGTTATGGTATTAACCCCTCCCTCTCCTCTACAACATAGTGTGTTATGGTATTAACCCCTTCCTCTACAACATAGTGTGTTATGGTATTAACCCCTCCCTCTCCTCTACAACATAGTGTGTTATGGTATTAACCCCTCCCTCTCCCTCTACAACATAGTGTGTTATGGTATTAACCCCTCCCTCTCCTCTACAACATAGTGTGCTATGGTATTAACCCCTCCCTCTACAACATAGTGTGTTATGGTATTAACCCCTCCCTCTTCCTCAACAACATAGTGTGTTATGGTATTAACCCCTCCCTCTCCTCTACAACATAGTGTGTTATGGTATTAACCCCTCCCTCTCCTCTACAACATAGTGTGTTATGGTATTAACCCCTTCCTCTTCCTCTACAACATAGTGTGTTATGGTATTAACCCCTCCCTCTCCTCTACAACATAGTGTGTTATGGTATTAACCCCTCCCTCTCCTCTACAACATAGTGTGTTATGGTATTAACCCCTCCCTCTCCTCTACAACATAGTGTGTTATGGTATTAACCCCTTCCTCTCCTCAACAACATAGTGTGTTATGGTATTAACCCCTCCCTCTCCTCTACAACATAGTGTGTTATGGTATTAACCCCTCCCTCTACAACATAGTGTGTTATGGTATTAACCCCTTCCTCTCCCTCTACAACATAGTGTGTGGTTCTTGTTTCACTATATTAAATGTCCCCTCCCCCACCAGATTGGAGCAGGCCAAAGAGGAGGACAGCAGTGATGCTCTGAAGGACCTGGTCAACCTAGTGACGCTTCTGACCACCTATGGCGTGACGGATCTCAAACCGGCCGGTCTCACCACTGGAGCCCCCTTCCTCCTGCCCGGCTTCGTACTCCCACAGCCTTCTGGGAAAGGTACAGTCATCCGAGCGTCATCGCGGCTCCAGAGTTGACTTATCCCACTGCCACACCTTCCTAGTTAACGTCTTAAGCATAGAAACAGAGTTGCTAGAACGAGTTTCTCCATTTTAGTCAACAGTTCCTTAATGGTTGCAGCCAGATTTCCATGGTATGAATAACATGCCGTTCAACTAATTCTATTTTTATGAGCTTGAGTCTCTGTGTGTATGAAAACCAAAACTGTCCAGAATGTGTTCGTGTCATAGAAGTGGGTGGAGCTGTGCGTCTCAACAAGGAAGTGACACATTGCGATCGACAGGGAAGGCTGACCCTGTACAACAACACCTATCATACTACTATGGCTGACCCTGTAAAACAACACCTATCATACTACTATGGCTGACCCTGTACAACAACACCTATCATACTACTATGGCGGACCCTGTAAAACAACACCTATCATACTACTATGGCTGAGCCTGTACAACAACACTATCATACTACTATGGCTGAAGCCTGTACAACAACACCTATCATACTACTATGATGGCCGACCCTGTACAACAACACCTATCATACTACTATGGCCGACCCTGTACAACAACACCTATCATACTA
>NW_021823341.1:0-45913 GCF_901001165.1 Salmo trutta | reverse complement strand
GAAAAGCATATTTTTTGTCCATTAAAATAACATCAAATTGATCAGAAATACAGTGTAGACGTTGCTAATATTGTAAATTAATATTGTAGCTGGAAACTGCTGATTTATAATGGAATATCTACATAGGCGTACAGAGGCCCATTATCAGCAACCATCACTCCTGTGTTCCAATGGCACGTTGTGTTAGCTAATCATTTTATAATTTTAAAAGGCAAATTTATCATTAGCAAACACTTTTGCAATTATGTTACCACAGCTGAAAACTGTGTGGTCAAAAACAAGGACATTTCTAAGTGATCCCAAACTTTTGAATGGTAGTGTACATACACACACATGATAACATACACACTATACACACACGTACACATGGATTTTGTGTTGTAGATATGTGGTAGTGGAGTATGGGCCTGAGGGCACACACTTCGTGTGTTGTGAATTCTGTATAACTGCCTTAATTTTGCCAGACCCCAGGAAGAGTAGCTAATGGGGATCCATAATATATACAAATACAAATATGGATGGATTATCTTGACAAAGGAGAAATGCTCACTAACAGGAATGTATACAAATTTGTGCACAAAATTTGAGAGAAATTATCTTTTTGTCCATATGGAAAATGTCTGGAATATTTTATTTCAGCTCATGAAAAATGGGACCGACACTTTACATGTTGCATTCATATTTTTTGTTCAGTAAATATATATTTTTCAAAAACATAGGGGTCAAAATTATTGAAATTGATCATTTTGACCTCTACCTCTTTGAGAGAAAAAAAAGATTACTCGTTAAACAAAATATCTTTCTTTGAGCAATTGTATTAGTATGAAATAATATAATGTCCCCATTTTTTTCTCCATAAAATATAGCTCAGTATTTGAATTCTGTATTTTATTCAGTCATTTTGTCTCATCAAGAGGGTCAATAATTTCAGGCCCCACTATATGTACGTATGTACAGTACATTGAAACACCCTTCATGTTTTATACAAATATCTTTAACTTGAGTCAAAAATATAATTAAATAGTTGACACCACTATTATACCATGTGAATAATTGTACTTTTGTGTGTCTGTTTCCCTCCATCCGTCCTTAGCTCTGGCAGGTGTTTGAATTGGAGGATGAGGAGATGGAGGCCAGCATGCATTTCTCCGCCCCTCTGGATGACGGTACCCTGGTGGACCTGAGATGGATCAGGAGCCTCACCCTTCACACCCTTGAGCTGCTCTACCTCAAGGCTCGCTGGGAGACTCTGGCTCACCTCGCCCTGCTCTTCAACTCACACACACGGTAGGTAACATCCCTCACACACACACACACACACACTCTCTCTCTCTTGCTCTCTCTCTTTCTCACACTCTCTCTTTCTCACACTCTCTCTTGCTCTCTGGCTCTCTTGCTCGCTCTCTCGTTCTCTCTCTCTCTTGCTCTCTGGCTCTCTTGCTCGCTCTCTCGTTCTCTCTCTCTTGCTCTCTCTCTTGCTCTCCATACACACAGTTGACCCTGCTCTTCAACTCACACACATGATAGGTAGTTTCCATCCTGTCACAGGGAGGTGTGCGTGCCTGCCTGCCTGCCAGTACTGTCTCTGTCCTATATGTTGTGCATCCCAGAGAGCGCTACACCCACATGATCACTCCTATCCTGGTCCACGCTCAGAGGAGACTGCTAGAGAGGATCAGCTACTTCGGAGGACCTCCGGTCCCTCAGCCACACTTCATCAAAACGCAGAACCTCACTGGAGAGAAGGTTAGAGGGAATAGACACAAGCTTTTACCACCCAATGAACAGGGTGTCATACTTGATCTCAATGTCAGGACACTAATCCATTCCTAAGGCTTAGTGTGGACTAGAGGATAACTCTGCTTCTATGGGGTATGGTTTATAATGAATACTGTAGGGACAGAATTGAGACTACTGCTGTGTGTTAGGATGCTGTTTGTGTGTGAAGAGTGGGTGTACAGTGTGTGTGTTGAACAGTCTCTACCCCTGCGTGTCAGATCACCAATAAGAACTATGCAGGGAGACAGCTGCTGAATTGCTGGACTCCCCCTGCTGTGCCTGCCCCCAGACGAGGGTGCAACACTCCCACCAACCCAAACGCCGAGCTCCTCGAACTCTCTGGTACGGCAATCCAGTAGCAGCTGGAAATCAATCAGTCAATCAATTAATCATATTTTATTGCTATAAGTCGATAAGCCTAGCACTTTTATTGATATAGGCCAACCTTATTATGCTATTTATTCCAGGGCTTGACATGAACTTTTTTAGCAACTTGTCCTTTGGACAAGTAGGACCCGATTTGTTTTACTTGTCGAAAAGTTCAAGTCACTTGTCCCTCCAAAAATGTAAATAGTTTTTAACACATTAGATGCATTAGTAGGCGACACTGCCTATTGGCTTCTGATGCATATTCAAGGAGATGTGGGTAGCTGCATCCCAATATGGTGACAGAGATTGGGTAGTGGGTGTGTCGAAAGGAAATTAGTGGGCGTGTTGAAAGGAAAGTAGTGGGCGTAGTGGGCGTGTTGAAAGGAAAGTAGTGGGCGTGTTGAAAGGAAAGTAGTGGGCGTGTTGAAAGGAAAGTAGTGGGCGTGTTGAAAGGAAAGTAGTGGGCGTGTTGAAAGGAAAGTAGTGGGCGTGTTGAAAGGAAAGTAGTGGGCGTGTGGAAAGGAAAGTAGTGGGCGTGTTGAAAGGAAGTAGTGGCGTGTTGAAAGGAAGTAGTGGGCGTGTTGAAAGGAAAGTAGTGGGCGTGTTGAAAGGAAAGTAGTGGGCGTGTTGAAAGGAAGTAGTGGGCGTGTGGAAAGGAAAGTAGTGGGCGTGTGGAAGGAAAGTAGTGGGCGTGTGGAAAGGAAAGTAGTGGGCGTGTGGAAAGGAAAGTAGTGGGCGTGTCGAAAGGAAAGTAGTGGGTTTGTTGAAAGGAAAGCAATGAGGCTGATGCAATAGATCCAACATGATCATTTATTTCTTCATATTTTAAGCTCAACAATGCGCAAATGGCTGTAGGCTACGTAGGAATGTTCCAAAATGCAATTAGCGGAAAACGCCTTTCTCAAAAGTTTGAGCAGTTTCATGTAACAGAGATGAAAATATCCAATAGAAATTAAGAAAGAGGTGAGATCTAACTAGCATCTAGCATGGGTTACTTACAGTGCCTTTGGAAAGTATTCAGACCGATTGACTTTTTCCACATTTTGTTAAATTACAGCCTTATTCTAAAATGGATAAATAACATAAAATGTAGTTTACAAAACAATGCTGACCGCCTTCGCTCAGATTCAAGGTGGGTGATGAACGGTGCACAAATGTCATGGTCCTTCACTCTCCGGGCTATATTTATGTCATTAAGAGTCTCGTTAAAGTTTGGCTACATTTTCTGGATGTCAGCATCGGTTTGGCTGTAGCCAAAATATGTATTGTATATCACCTACACTTTGAGATGTAGGCTTTTTTACTTACAGTATGTACATGAAAAATAGATGAAATAGAATATTATTCCAATGTTTGCCTTTCAATTATTTTCAGTGTAATTGTTTGATTTTGAGATTTTTTTTCTATATTCTTCTTGGACAACAATTTTAATTTTTTTACTTCTCCCGGACAAGAGGACAAGCGTTAATGTCGAGCCCTACATTCAACCATTCATTTTTTAAATAAATCATCAGTCATTCTGGTCTGTGGGTATATTGATGTGTCGCCGAAGTCATATTGTGGTGTGTGTGTGTGTTTTGGTCTGTTGTAGAGGTGCGCCGGGCCATGTGTGTGGTGTGTGTTCCTCTGGATGTGGAGGATACACTGTGTTGTTTCAGGGAGGCCCTGGAGAAGGGCCATCACACTCTGCAGAACTTCCAACACAGCCGCACACTGCTACTACTGCTGCTGGCACACACACAGCCCTGTGAGTACATCCTTTCTATCTCACTTTGCTGTGTGTTTGTGACTCTGGCCTTTAGTCAATCACATTTTGCTCATCTCCTGCGTCCTTCTCGCCTCATTTTAAAAAAGGTCAAAGTTAATCGAGGAGAGTCAGCGAGTGAACGTGGATTGAAATGCGCTTGAAATGAGACGGTCCTTCTCCACTTGCGCATTTTTAGGCAAATTAAGTTTACAGGGGTGGATCAAAACAAATGAAGTTAGAAATGTTAGACATTTTATAGATAAATAGCGTATTGTTTTTAAACGTGTGCATATTTTTTTCCTTTATCAAAACAAAATCTGATTCAAAAGGGGTGTTGCAGATTTTGAAAATATTTCGCTGTAGGATACACATGAATATCCTCGATGAAAGGTGGCTATCGAGGAGGGGAGGACACTCTTCCGTTTGCCTACTAGTGAATTGACACACTCCTCGACCACTCAACCACTTATCCGGGTTTCCGGGTCACAAGAGAGAGGACGGAGGACTGTCTTTTTCCTAAATGAGATAACCCCTGTCTGTTGCCGAGTGGCGGGAGGAGGAGAAAGAAAGAGACAGCAGCAACCAAGCCGACTCGCATTAGTTACTAACTTTTAGCTGCCAAAGCTATGTTTTTTATCATCCAATCTGATTACATAGTACCTGTTTTGACTGCATCAAACCGAGAAGAGAAGACAGTTAAGCTAGCTAGGTAGCTTGGTTGGCTAATCAAATCTACATAGGCTGCGCTTTCACCCGTCCTGCACAATAACAACAGCAGCTCTAATCAATGTATTAAGGAACAGCCTACCTCTTGGCCCTTGGTCGTTGAAACGTATCCTTCTCATTTAACTTTTAATTCCGTCATTTTAATTGCATCTTCCATTGATCTCCTAAGTTGATTGCCACAACAGACACAGAGTCAGAGGCTAGTGCCGCTTTGATGGCTTGTGATTGGCCGACAAAAACAAAAAGCTACACGCCCCACTCGTGAAAAACACGCGCCTCTCTCGGGTTCGTGTGGACCCGTGAAGACCCCTACTGTGTATACTTCTTCAACTATAACCATATTACATTTCCATGAATTAACATAGGTTTGAATGAGAACCATAGGAATACAGAGGTAGCTATTCAAAATGGTCCTGCTCCTTGGCCAATTAAGCTACAAGGCTAACTTATGAACATTCAGGCTATCCTAACTTATATCTACACTGAGTGGACTCAAAACATTAAGGACACCTGCTCTTTCCATGACATAGACTGACCAGGTGAATCCAGGTGAAAGCTATGTTTCCTTATTGATGTCACTTGTTAAATCCACTTCGATCAGTGTAGATGAAGGGGAGGAGACTTTTAAGCCTTGAGACAATTGTGACCGACCGTCTCGATTCGATCTTATGTAGCAACATTTGAAATTGTGTTTTTTACATTGGATAAAGTAAAGACTCTGAGCTAGAAAATGGTATATCATACAGTATACTACATTTGAGGAAAAATGGGAAAGTAATTCTGCTTTGAAAGTTGATAAACTTGTAACCCCACTTTTGAGAAAATGGACTTTGAATATTTTGGTACACCTTAGCCCCACCCTTCTCTTTAAGGATTCACATGTGAGGCCTTGTGCTAAACAGTGAGTATGGTAGTGAGTGTACTAAACAACCAAAGATTTCAAGACTAAAGGCTGATTTATAATATGTCTATCGACATGTCTGTATAGACATTAGCACATTAGAGGCTGCTGCCCTATATACATATACTTGAAATCACTGGCCACTTTAATAAATGGAACACTAGTCACTTTAATAATGTTTACATATTTTACACTACTCATCTCATATGTATATACTGTATTCTATTCTACTGTATTTTAGTCTATGTATTACTCATCTCATATGTATATACTGTATTCTATTCTACTGTATCTTAGTCTATGTATTACTCATCTCATATGTATATACTGTATTCTATTCTACTGTATCTTAGTCTATGCTGCTCTGACATTGCTCATCCATATATTTTTATATTCTTAATTCTATTGCTTTACTTTAGATTGTGTGTATTGTTAGATATTACTTGTTAGATATTACTGCACCCTTCGAGCTAGAAACACAAGCATTTTGCTACACCCGCAATAACATCTGCTAAAGACGTGTATGTGACCAATATGATTTGATTTGATTAAAGTTGTCGCAGTGACAACTGTAATGGTTGTTCGACATCAAACTTGTCGAGAAAGTACCTATGAACACAAAAGCGACAGGCTGTATGACATCAGCAGCGAATAAACCCATCCATTTAAAAATGAATTTAGTATATGTCAATCTAGCAAACCAGGCAACTAAAAGCAACTTTCTAAACAATGTTTTGGTTAGTTTCTAGCTTATTAGTTCAAATAATGATCATATAGCTGACAACGTCTTAAATGTTCCACATTTTTATTCATTATTACAGAAAAATAAACTCACAACAAGCATTATTTACAAGTTAATGGCGAGCTAATTACAGAAAATCGCTTACGGTTGTGAATGTGACGAAATAAAAGCAGGGCCTTCAACTGGAGAATTTAACAACTTGGACACTGTCTCGTTAAATCCTGTTAAATCCTAATTTGACTTTGGTGCAGGTCATGTTGTTCTTCACATTACTGTCTCTGGTAAACACACACTATATCAAATAATGTACATTTGTCACATGTACAGAATACAGAAGGTGTAAACGATACAGTGAAATGGTTACTTGGATAGTGGAGTCTTTTATTTAGACATGTAGCTAGCTAGCTAAACAATGAAACATAATCCCAACTCCTAACGTTACTACCCTGCATGAATTTAACTAGGTTCATTGTTAGCTAGCTAGCTAACATTAGACTATATCTAGCAATGCAAATGAGATATGAATAATATTACTACACAGATCATACACGTAACGTTAGCTTGCGAGCTAGCCAGCCAGCTAATGTTAGCTAGCTAGCTAACGGTATGCTTTAACTTGCAATGAATTCGACTTTGTGATCAAATTAGAAATGTATAATATCTGAAAATGTTGCTAACTAGACTCTCTTACCCATATACTATATATATACACTGCTCAAAAAAATAAAGGGAACACTTAACAAGACAATGTAACTCCAAGTCAATCACACTTCTGTGAAATCAAACTGTCCACTTAGGAAGCAACACTGATTGACAATAAATTTCACATGCTGTTGTGCAAATGGAATAGACAACAGGTGGAAATTATAGGCAATTAGCAAGACACCCCCAATAAAGGAGTGGTTCTGCAGGTGGGGACCACAGACCACTTCTCAGTTCCTATGCTTCCTGGCTGATGTTTTGGTCACTTTTGAATGCTGGCGGTGCATTCACTCTAGTGGTAGCATGAGACGGAGTCTACAACCCACACAAGTGGCTCAGGTAGTGCAGCTCATCTAGGATGGCAAATCAATGCGAGCTGTGGCAAGAAGGTTTGCTGTGTCTGCCAGCGTAGTGTCCAGAGCATGGAGGCGCTACCAGGAGACAGGCCAGTACATCAGGAGATGTGGAGGAGGCCGTAGGAGGGCAACAACCCAGCAGCAGGACCGCTACCTCGGCCTTTGTGCAAGGAAGAGCAGGAGAAGCACTGCCAGAGCCCTGCAAAATGACCTCCAGCAGGCCACAAATGTGCATGTGTCTGCTCAAACGGTCAGAAACAGACTCCATGAGGGTGGTATGAGGGCCCGACGTCCTCAGGTGGGGGTTGTGCTTACATCCCAACACCGTGCAGGACGTTTGGCATTTGCCAGAGAACACCAAGATTGGCAAATTCGCCACTGGCGCCCTGTGCTCTTCACAGATGAAAGCAGGTTCACACTGAGCACGTGACAGACGTGACAGAGTCTGGAGACGCCGTGGAGAACGTTCTGCTGCCTGCAACATCCTCCAGCATGACCGGTTTGGCAGTGGGTCAGTCATGGTGTGGGGTGGCATTTCTTTGGGGGGCCGCACAGCCCTCCATGTGCAACCTCAGAGGTAGCCTGACTGCCATTAGGTACCGAGATGAGATCCTCAGACCCCTTGTGAGACCATATGCTGTGCGGTTGGCCCTGGGTTCCTCCTAATGGAAGACAATGCTAGACCTCATGTGGCTGGAGTGTGTCAGCAGTTCCTGCAAGAGGAAGCCATTCATGCTATGGACTGGCCCGCCCGTTCCCCAGACCTGAATCCAATTGAGCACATCTGGGACATCATGTCTCGCTCCATCCACCAACGCCACGTTGCACCACAGACTGTCCAGGAGTTGGCGGATGCTTTAGTCCAGGTCTGGGAGGAGATCCCTCAGGAGACCATCCGCCACCTCATCAGGAGCATGCCCAGGCGTTGTAGGGAGGTCATACAGGCACGTGGAGGCCACACACACTACTGAGCCTCATTTTGACGTGTTTTAAGGACATTACATCAAATTTGGATCAGCCTGTAGTGTGGTTTTCCACTTTAATTTTGAGTGTGACTCCAAATCCAGACCTCCATGGGTTGATAGATTGGATTTCCATTGATTATTTTTGTGTGATTTTGTTGTCAGCACATTCAACTATGTAAAGAAAAAAGTATTTAATAAGATTATTTCTTTCATTCAGATCTAGGATGTGTTGTTTAAGTGTTCCCTTTATTTTTTTGAGCAGTATATTTCTGTACAGCACTTTGAGATATCAGCTGATGTAAGAAGGGCTTTATAAATACATTTGATTTGATACATGGATGAACGCTTTTCCCTCTCTGTCACAGATGCCATGGTTGCCCTTAGTTTGAAGATGTACTCCGGAGACAGGTGTTTTATACAACAGCCTTCTGTGTTCTCTTTTCCACTCCCTCCGCATTTGCAATCAAACGCCTGAATTTTCTCCATCTCCTTAGCTATCATATTCTGCTTCCACCGATTTCAAAACTCGGTCATCTTCGTGATATATATATTTTTTAAAGAATGACCTACACATACTGAGTCTTATGTTATAGAAGGAAGCGTGCTACATGGCAGACCAATCTGAACTCGTCGCTCTGCATGTCCAGCCCATCCATTATCTCAGCCAATCATGGCTAGCAGGAAGGTTCATATAGCTTTTTCCATTGCTAAACCATCTAGGCACGTGACTTAACCATTTTATTTGTATTTACAGATGATATACCAGTTTGTTATTAAGGTACATCAGCGTTCACATGTTCCAGGAGGCATTCCTGCTAAAAATGCCTCTCCTGTGAAAAAGTGACGCACGACATAAGCCTAGTTTCCTGAAACGAGTCACCATTAAGACATGGATTGTGTACAGTGCATTTGGAAAGTATTAAGACACCTTCCCTTTTTTCACATTATGTTTTGTTACAGCCTTATTGCTCCAGAGCGCTCACGACCTTATTTCCCTCATCAATCTACACACAATACCCCACAATGACGAAGCGAAAACAGGTTTTTAGAATTAAACAACAGAAATACCTTATTTATATAAGTATGCAGATCCTTTGCTATAAGACTAGAAATTTAGCTCAGGTGCATCCTGTTTCCATTGATCATCCTTGAGATGTTTCTACAACTTGATTGGAGTACACCTGTGATAAATTCAATTGATTGGACATGATTTGGAAAGGCACACATCTGTCTTTATAAGGTCCCACAGTTGACAGTGCATGTCAGAGCAAAAACCAAGCCATGAGGTCGAAGGAATTGTCCATAGAGCTCCGAAACAGGATTGTGTTGAGATCTTCAATGCTGAATATTACTTCAGCATTGAAGGTCCTCAAGATCACAGTGGCCTTCATCATTCTTAAATGGAACAAGTTTGGAACCACAAAGACTCTTCCTAACAGCTGGCCGCCCGGCCAAACTGAGGAATAGGGGAGAAGGGCATGGTCAGGGAGAACTGACCAAGAGTTCCTCTGTGGGGATGGGAGAACCTTCCAGAAGGACAACCATCTCTGCATCACTCCACCAATTAGGCCTTCATGGCCAGACGGAAGCCACTCCTAAGAAAAGGCACATGAGAGCCCACTTGGAGTTTGCCAAAAGGCCCCTAAAGACTCTGAGTCTATGAGAAAAAAGATTCTCTGGTCTGATGAAACCAAGATTGAACTCTTTGGCCTGAATGCCAAGCATCACGTCTGGAGGAAACCTGGCACCATCCCTACGGTGAAGCATGGTCTTGGCAGCATCAAGCTGTGGGGATGTTTTTCAGCGGCAGGGACTGGGAGACCAGTCAGGATCGAGGAAAAGATGAATGGAGCAAAGTACAGAAAGATCCTTGATGAAGGATCAGGACCTCTGACTGGGGTGAAGGTTCACCTTCCAACAGGACAATGACCCTAAGCACACAGCCAAGACAACGCAGGAGTGGCTTTGGGACAAGTCTCTGAATGTCCTTGAGTGGCCCAGCCAGAGCCCGGACTTGAACCTGATCAAACATCTCTGGAGAGACCTGAAAATAGCTGTGCAGCAACACTCCCCATCCAACCTGACAGAGCTTGAGAGGATCTGCAAAGAGGAATGGGAGAAACTCGCCAAATACAGGTGTGCCAAGCTTTGTAGCGTCATACCCAAGAAGACTCGATGCTGTAATTGCTGTCTAAGGTGCTTCAACAAAGTACTGAGTAAAGGGTCTGAATACTTATGTAAATGTGATATTTCAGTGTTTAATTTTTAATACATTTGCAAAAAAAATCTAAAAACCTGTTTTTGCTTTGTCATTATGGGGTACTGTGTGTAGATTGATGAGGTTAAAAAACTATTTAATCCATTTTAGAATAAGGCTGTAACATAACAAAATGTGGACAAAGTTAAGGGGTCTGAATTCTTTCTGAATGCACTGTCTGTGTGCCATTCAGAGGGTGAATGGGCAAGACAAAAGATTTAAGAGCCTTGGAACGGTGTATGGTAGTAGGTGCCAGGCGCACCGGTTTGTGTCAAGAACTGCAATGTTGCTGGGTTTTTCATGCTCAACAGATTCCTGTGTGTATCAAAAATGGTCCACCACCCAATGGACATCCAGCCAACTTGACACAACTGTGGGAAGCATTGGAGTCAACATGAGCCAACATCCCTGTGGAACGCTTTTGATTCTTTGTAGAGTCCATGCCCCAACTAATTGAGGCTGTTATGAGGGCTAAAGGGCATGCAACTCAGTATTAGGAAGGTGTTCCTAATGCTTTGTACACTCAGTCTATTGACATTAGCATAAATTATATGAAATGTTCTCATCTTAGCGAAGCCTAATGAAGACAATATACAGTTGTGAATGCTACACTATTTTTGTGGAAATGTATTCTTTGTCTTAACTGATTTCACTGCATGCTTGATACTATGCCTATGAAACTGACATCTGTGTCTCTTTGCCAGTGTTTGAGGTTCCATTCTGTAAGGAGAACAGTAGCAAGGCTCAGGGTCATGGCAGGGTGGACTTTAACGTGACGGTGTGCACTGCCCCGGCCATCGGCCCTCCAGACCTGACCACTGAGGACTACAGCACCCTGAGTTCTATCTACGGCTGCCCTCTGCCCCCCAACCAGATACACACCGTCATCAACTCCTATAGCAACTGCATACGTAAGAGACATGACCCATATAACACTTTAAAAAAAATGTTTTACACATTTTCCTGATATCCAATTGGTAGTTTACGACCTTGTCTCATCGCTGCAACTCCCCAACGGGCTCAAAGGTCGAGACATGCGTCCTCCGAAACATGACCCACCACTCCGCGCTGCTTCTTAACACACTGCTCGCTTAACCCATAAGTCAGCCGTACAAATGTGTCGGAGGAAACACTGTTCAATTGACGACCGAAGTCAGCTTGCAGGCGCCCGACCCGCCACGAGTTGCTAGAGCGCGATGAGCCAAGGAAGCCCCCCGGCCAAACCCTCCCCTAACTAACCCGGATGACGCCAGGCCTATTGTGCGGCGCCCTATGAGCCTTCTGGTCATGGGATCGAACCCAGGCTGTAGTGGCACCTCAGCTGCGATGCAGTGCCTTAGACTGCTGCACCACTAACATTGTTTTTTTTAAAGCTTCAGTCACACTGTTACTCTTCACCACTCTATTGCTGGTCACTAGTTTACCTGTTAGCTTCACAATACCAGTAACTGTCGTCAGACCCATATTCCACTTGTATCTGCAAAGAAATGGTTGTGATTGATCCTTCTGATTGTGCTGGATATTTGTTTCTGGGTGTTTTTTTTTTTTTTTTACTTCAATCTAGAGTACCTTCAGGCCAACAACCATGACTCTCTCAGGGTACAGGCTCTACATGACCTGGGAAACCTGCACTATTATAATGGAAACAGAAGGTAAGATATGACCGAACTCATAATGTACAGCACTATTTGTATTGTGTTTAATTTGTATGTCTACATGATTATATACAATTGTTGAAAACCAACGTTTTTTCTTATTCTGTGTGATTCTGCTTGTAACCCAAGGGCAGCTCATTCCTACTGGAGCAAGGCAGTGGACTGTGCACTGCAGAGCTCTGGGGTGCTAGACTCATGGGACGGGGTGTCGTGGGGTACAGGTTCCTTCCAACACCAACCCACCCTGAAGCAGGCTGGAGTCTGGGGCTGTCTGCAGGGAGCTTTACTGACAGCTAAGATCGCACAGTGAGTCTCTGAGTAAAGTCTGTACCAACTTTAGTAGCTAACACAAGCATACAGTATACAGTGCATTCGGAAATTATTCAGACCCCTTGACCTTTTCCACATTTTGTTACATTACATTCTTATTCTAAAATCGATTAAATGAATAAAAATCCTCATCAATCAACACACAAAATAAAAAAACATGAATACCTTATTTGTGTAAGTATTCAGACCCTTTGCTATGAGACTCGAAATTGAGCTCAGGTGCATCCTGTTTCAATTGATCCTCCTTGAGATGTTTCTACAACTTGATTGGAGTCGACCTGTGGTAAATTCAATTGATTGGATATGATTTGGAAAGGCACACATCTGTCTTTATAAGGTCCCACAGGTGACCAAGAACCAGATGATCACTCTGACAGAGCTCCAGAGTTCCTCTGTAGAGATGGGAGAACCTTCCAGAAGGACAACCATCTCTGCAGCACTCCACCAAACAGGCCTTTATGGTAATGGCCAGACGGAAGCCACTCCTCAGTAAAAGGCACATGACTCTCAGACCATGAGAAACAAGATTCTCTGGCCTGATGAAACCAAGATTAAACTCTTTGGCCTGAATGCCAAGCGTCACATATTAGAGGAAACCAGGCACCGCACATCACCTGGCCAACACCATCCCTACGGTGAAGCATGGTGGTGGCAGCATCATGCTGTTGGCATGTTTTTCAGCGGCAGGGACTGGGTGACTAGTCCGGATTGAGGGAAAGATGAACAGAGCAAAGTACAGAGAGATCCTTGATGAAAACCTGCTCCAAAGCACTCAGGACCTCAGACTGGGGTGAAGGTTCACCTTCCAACAGGACAACGACCCTAAGCACACAGCCAAGACAACGCAGGAGTGGCTTCGGGACAAGTCTCAATGTCCTTGAGCCCGGACTTGAACCCGATCTAACATCTCTGGAGAGACCTGAAAATAGCTGTGCAGCAACGTTCCCCATCCAGCCTGACAGAGCCTGAGAGGATCTGCAGAGAAGAATGGGTGATACTTGCCAAATACAGGTGTGCCAAGATTTGTAGTGTCATACCCAAGAAGACTCGATGCTGTAATTGCTGCCTAAGGTGCTTCAACAAAGTACTGAGTAAAGGGTCTGAATACTTATGTAAATGTGATATTTCAGTGTTTTATTTTTAATACATTTGCAAAAAAATCTAAAAACCTGTTTTTGCTTTGTCATTAGGGGGTACTGTGTGTAGATTGATGAGGGTAAAAAACGATTTAATCCATTTTAGAATAAGGCTGTAACATAACAAAATGTGGACAAAGTTAAGGGGTCTGAATTCTTTCCGAATGCGCTGTCTGTGTGCCATTCAGAGGGTGAAATGGCAAGACAAAAGATTTAAGAGCCTTGGAACGGTGTATGGTAGTAGGTGCCAGGCACACCGGTTTGTGTCAAGAACTGCAATGTTGCTGGGTTTTTCATGCTCAACAGATTGCTGTGTGTATCAAAAATGGTAATGGGAGAAACTCCCCAAATACAGGTGTACCAAGTAGAGGTCGACCGATTAATCGGAATGGCCGATTAATTAAGGCCGATTTCAAGTTTTCATAACAGTCGGTAGTCGCCATTTTTGGATACCGATTGTAGCCGATTACATTGCAATCCACAAGGAGACTGTGTGGCAGGCTGACTACCTGTTATGCGAGTGCAGCAAGAAACCAAGGTAAGTTGCTAGCTAGCATTAAACTTATCTTATAAAAAACAATCAATCTTAACGTAATCGCTAGTTAACTACACATGGTTGATGATATAGTTTATCTAGCTTGTCCTGCGTTGCATATAATCGATGCGGTGCCAAACGGGTGATTTAACAAGCTCATTCGCGAAAAAAGCACTGTTGTTGCACCAATGTGTACCTAACCATAAACATCAATGCCTTTATTAAAATCAATACAGAAGTATATATTTTTAAACCTGCATATTTAGTTAATATTTTCTGCTAATATACATTTCTTTTAACTAGGGAAATTGTGTCCCTTCTCTTGCGTTCCGTGCAAGCAGAGTCAGGTTATGTGCAGCAGTTTGGGCCGCCTGGCTCGTTGCGAAAAGTGTGAAGACCATAACAAAGACAGTAATTAATTTGCGAGAATTGTACATAATTATGACATAACATTGAAGGTTGTGCAATGTAACAGCAAGATTTAGACTTAGGGATGCCACCCGTTAGATAAAATACGGAACGGTTCCGAATTTCACTGAAAGAATAAACGTTTTTTATTCAAAATGATAGTTTCCGGATTTGACCATATTAATGACCTAAGGCTCGTATTTCTGTGTGTTATTATGTTATAATTAAGTCTATGATTTGATATTTGATAGAGCAGTCTGACCGAGCGTTGGTAGGCAGCAGCAGGCTCGTAAGCATTCATTCAAACAGCACTTTCCTGCATTTGCCAGCAGCTCTTCGCTGTGCTTCAAGCATTGAGCTGTTTATGACTTCAAGCCTATCAACTCCCGAGATTAGGCTGGTGTAACCGATGTGAAATGGCTAGCTAGTTAGCGGGGTGTGCGCTAATAGCGTTTCAATCGGTGATGTCACTCGCTCTGAGACCTTGAAGTAGTTGTTCCCTCTGCAAGGGCCGCGGCTTTTGTGGAGCGATGGGTAACGATGCTTCGAGGGTGGTTGTTGTCGATGTGTCCCTGGTTTGGGGCGAGGAGAGGGACGGAACCTATACTGTTACTTGCAATACTATAGTGCCTATAAGAACATCCAATAGTCAAAGGTATATGAAATACAAATGGTATAGAGAGAAATAATCCTATAATTCCTATAATAACTACAACCTAAAACTTCTTACCTGGGAATATTGAAGACTCATGTTAAAAGGAACCACCAGCTTTCATATGTTCTCATGTTCTGAGCAAGGCACTTAAACGTTAGCTTTCTTACATGGCACATATTGCACTTTTACTTTCTTCTCAACACTTTGTTTTTGCATTATTTAAACCAAATTGAACATGTTTCATTATTTATTTGAGGCTAAATTGATTTTATTTATGTATTATATTAAGTTAAAATAAGTGTTCATTCAGTATTGTTGTAATTGTCATTATTACAAATAAAAAAATATATAAATCGGCCGATTTAATCGGCATCGGCTTTTTGGGTCCTCCAATAATCGGTACCGGTATCGACGTTGAAAAATCAGAATCGGTCGACCTCTAGTACCAAGCTTGTAGCGTCATACCCAAGAAGACTGTCATCGCTGCTAAATGTGCTTCAACAAAGTACTGAGTAAAGGGTCTGAATATGTACTTGTGGTATTTCAGTTTTCTTTTTTTTTATATAAACTGTTTTTTCTTTGTCATAATGTGGTATTGTGTGTAGATTGATGAGGGGAGAAAAACAATTTAATCAATTTTCAAATGAGGCTGTAACGTGGAAAAAGTCAAGTCTGAATACTTTCCGAATGCACTGTATGTTCACTGAAATAATAAATAATCCGTTGATCAATACAGTCACTTTCACAAATGTATTGTAGTGATGTCACTGACCTCATTGTGTTTTGACCAACAGGTATGCCTTGACCTCTAATATCAGTCAGCGCACAAAATGCTGCCTCCTATCTGCCCAGCTTTTCAAGGTATTGTCTGTGTCTGACATGTTGTGTTTGTACTAGCACATCTTGATCATCTAATAAACTTGGACAATACCATGATTAGTTGAATTAGATTGGTGCTTGGCTGAAACAAACGTCTGCTCACCCTGTATGTCTCCTGGACCAGGGTGACCACCTGTGTAGTTAATCATGTCCTGTGTGTGTGTCTCTTCCACCAGTGTCTCCTGCGGGCCTCCCTGCCCCACCCTCAGAGTGACCTGCAGTACTCATCCTATACTGTAGGAGAGGAGCTGGTTCCTGGTCTGGACCTGTTCTCTGAACCTGACCGAGGACACCTGGGAACCACTGTGTCCAGCCTGGCCTTCTTATGCCACTGGCTCTACACCTCAGGACACCATCTCACAGTACATACGCAGACTGCATCTGAAATGTCGCCATATTCCCTATTTAGTGCACAACTTTTTGGCCAAAGTCCGATGTGGCAATGTATTCTTCTTTTTCATTTTGAATTAACCAAGCATCTGACCAGGGAGTTTAGTAGGCGTCTCAAGAAAGTTAGCTATTGGTTTCAATGCCTCTGTGTTCTGCTGTTACAGGCCCTGCCTATGCTTGCTCTCTATCTGCATTTTGTGGGGACTGTGTGCCGAGACCCACACCTCACCATTAAAGGAAGGATACTGAAGGTTGGTATGAATATCTCAGTTACATGTGATTCCACTGTATCTACAGTGTATGTGTGTGTGTGCCCATTAGGATATATGTATTTCTACTGTGTGCAGGTGAAGGTGCTGACAGAGCTGGGGCAGTACTGTCAGGCCATGAAGGAGACATCCCTGATGACTCAGGGAGAGGAGATCCCACTGCCTCACGGATGTTACAGCGGCATGGAGAAACATGCGGTACTACTGACACACACACACATTCTCACACAGTTAATACAGCATATTCTTTGAACAGAATTTGTATATGATTGATTTTATTCATCTGCAGACAATCAGAAAGTTCTTCACCAACAAGTCACTCATGGACTCTGCAAACATACAGGTATTTAAGGTTGTAATAACACTTAAAAAAAACAGTTTTCATTGTATGGCTCTAACAGCGTGTGTGACTGTATCTGTGCCCTGTGTCCTGTACTGTGTGTGACCTTAGTGTATCTAATGATAGTGAGTAAATCTGATGGTAGTGTGTAGTAATATCCTGTTAAAACCCCCTAGAGTCGATGTCCGTGCCCCCTGTGGAAATCTAATTAGCATCATTTAACAAATCCCCATAAAAATATGTCAGTTTAAGCTAGAGATATCCGCCAATGTCGCACATCCGCATATGCGTTGAAAGTTGACAGAGTTAGAGCGATGTTTGTCAGACCATGAGGCATCCCGAAAACCGGTCTTCTCACATAATTGTCTGTAGCTTCCGAATGGTTTGGCCTACAAACAATGACCCTCTATGTTTCCATATGTTTCCATCCATGAGACTCTCACAATGGTGTTTTCCGTTTTGCTCGTCGACCCCCACAAGCGTCTTGGGACTCGTCTGAAGTCTGTACAGCAAATCTGCCAACTTCTGTGTGTAGCGTCCCAACAATGATGCGCTGATGCACGTAACAAAGTTGACAGGTATGCGTAAAGATGGGCAGCCTGGCACCCTCAAGCACCAGGGAGGGGGAGCGGGAGCAGGCGTGACAGTACCCCCCCTAGGGGTGCCATTCGGCGTCCCACGTGGGCGAACCCAACAGGCCGGCTGAGGCATGGGAGCCCGATGGGCCTGCTGAGGCGTGACGTGGGGTGGGAGCCCGACGAGCCGGCTGAGGCGTGGGAGTCCGACGAGCCGGCTGAGGCATGATGTGGAGTGGGAGCCTACAGAGCCAACCGAGGCATGGAAACTTCTCGAGCCAGCTAAGGCGTGGAAGCCCGACGAGCCAGCTGAGGCACCCGGACCCGACATCAAAAAACAAAAACTCCTTGATGCTTCAAATTGTGGTGTCAGCATTCTGTAAGTACAGACGCTGGGAGATGAGAAGCAAGTACAGGGAGCGAACATTTAATAAACAACGGACATGAAACAGGACAAGGACTGCGTCTGGACAGGGGAAAAATAACGACATCAATGCTGACACGGGTATGGAACAAACAGATATAGGGAAGGCAATCAAAACGTGAAGGAGCACAGGTGAGTCCAATGAAGTGCTGATGCGCGTAACGCAGGTGACATGTGTGCGTAATGATGGGCAGCCTGGCGCCCTCGAGCGCCAGGGAGGGGGAGTGGGAGCAGGCGTAACAATAACTAACATTCAAGACTAGCTTACGAGGTACAAAGGAGTGTTTTGTGTGTACAGTCGTGGCCAAAAGGTTTGAGAATGACACAAATATACATTTTCAAAGTCTGCTGCCTCAGTTTGTATGATGGCAATTTGTATATACTCCAGAATGTTATGAAGAGTGATCAGATGAATTGCAATTAATAGCAAAGTCCCTCTTTGCCATGCAAATGAACTGAATCCCCCAAAAACATTTCCACTGCATTTCAACCCTGCCACAAAAGGACCAGCTGACATCATGTCAGTGATTCTCTCGTTAACACAGGTGTGAGTGTTGAAGAGGACTAGGCTGTAGATCACTCTGTCATGCTGATTGAGTTCGAATAACAGACTGGAAGCTTCAAAAAGAGGGTGGTGCTTGGAATCATTGTTCTTCCTCTGTCAATTATGGTTACCTGCAAGGAAACACGTGCCGTCATCGTTGCTTTGCTCAAAAAGGGCTTCACAGGCAAGGATATTGCTGCCAGTAAGATTGCACCTAAATCAACCATTTATCCAATCATCAAGAACTTCAAGGAGAGCGGTTCAATAAATGAGCAGATGATGATGTGCAAGTAGAGATACTGGTGTGCAAAAGAGCAGAAAAGTAAATAAAAACAATATGGGGATGCGGTAGGTAGATTGGGTGGGCTATTTACAGATGGACTATGTACCGCTGCAGTGATCGGTTAGCTGCTCAGATAGCTGAAGTTTAAAGTAAGTGAGGGAAATATAAGTCTCCAGCTTCAGCGGTTTTTGCAATTCCTTCCAGTCACTGGCAGCAGAGAACTGTAAGGAAAAGCGGCCAAATGAGTTGTTGGCTTTGGGGATGACCAGTGAGATATGTTGTTATTGTGACCTGTGAGCTGAGATAAGGCGGAGCTTTATCTAGCATAGACTTATAGATGACCTGGAGCCAGTGGGTCTGGCGACGAATATGTATCGAGGGCCAGCCGACTAGAGCATACAGGTCGCAGTGGTGGGTGGTATAAGGGGCTTTGGTAACAAAACGGATGGCACTGTGATAGACTGCATCCAGTTTGCTGAGTAGAGTATTGGAAGCTATTTTGTAGATGACATCGCTGAAGTCGAGGATCAGTAGGATAGTCAGTTTTACTAGGGTAAGTTTGGTGGCGTGAGTGAAGGAGGCTTTGTTTCAAAATAGAATGCCGATTCTAGATTTGATTTTGGATTGGAGATGTTTAATATGAGTCTGGAAGGAGAGTTTAGTCTAGCCAGATACCTAGGGATTTGTAGTTGTCCACATATTCTAGGTCAGAACCGTCCAGGGTAGTGATGCTAGTCGGGCGGGCGGGTGCGTGCAGCGAACGGTTGAAAAGCATTTGGTTTTACTAGCGTTTAACTTCTCAGGGCTGCGTGGGACGCTACCGTCCCACCCACGGTTCACACTATTCAACAGCCAGTGAAAAATCACTCGCCAAATTCAAAACAACAAAATGTCATAATTCAAAGTTCTTAAACATGCAACTATTTTACACCATTTTAAAGATAAACCTCTCCTTCATCCAACCATATTGTCCGTTTTCAAAAAGGCTTTACGGCGAAAGCATAAAGTTAGATTATGTTAGGACAGTGCCAACACAAGAAAACCACACAGCCATTTTCCAAGCAGGAGATGGATCACAAAAACCATAAATACAGCTAAAATTAAGCACTAACCTTTGACAATCTTCATCAGATGACACTCCTAGGACTCAATGTTACACAATACATGTATGTTTTGTTCGATAAAGTTCATATTTATATCCATAAACCCCATTTTACATTGGCGCATGATGTTCAGAAAATATTTTTCCTCCAAAACTCCCGGTGAATGAGCACAACAATTTACAAAAATACTCATCATAAACGTTGATAAAATATTAAACTGTTATTCCAAGAATTATAGATACACTTCTCCTGAATGCAACCGCTGTGACAGATTTTTTTTTTAAATTCACAGGGAAAGCACACTTTGCAATAATATGAGTACGGCGCTCAGAAAAATACAACAGGCAATACAGATACCCGCCATTTTGGAGTCATCTAAAATCATAAATAGCATTATAAATATTCACTTACCTTTGATCTTCATCAGAAGGCACTTCCAGGAATCCCAGGTCCACAATAAATGTTGTTTTGTTCGATAAAGTCCATAATTTATGTCCAAATACCTCGTTGTTGGCGCGTTCAGTAAACTACTCCAAATGTAGGAAGCGCGCCCAAAATTTCACGACAAAGTCAAAAAAAGTTATATTTACGTTCGTTGAAACATGTCAAACGTTGTATAGCATCAATCTTTAGGGCTTTTTTAACATAAAACTTCAATAATATTCCAACCAGACGATTCCAACGTCTTGAAAAACGTTATGGAACACAGCTACCTCATCACGTGAACGCGCGCCACAAAACTCATGTAATTTTCTGAGTTACCAACTTCCCGGCCTTCTTGTTCGCTCTGTGTTCACCGCAAAAGCCTGAAACTAAGTTCTAAAGACTGTTGACATCTAGTGGAAGCCTTGGGAAGTGCAAAATGAACCCTAAGTCACTGTGTGTTAGATGGGCAATGACTTGAAAAGACTACAAGCATCAGATTTCCCACTTCCTGGTTGGATTTTTCTCAGGTTTTTGCCTGCCATATGAGTTCTGTTATACTCACAGACATCATTCAAACAGTTTTAGAAACTTCAGAGTGTTTTCTATCCAAATCTACTAATAATATGCAAATATTTGACTCTGGGCCCGAGTATTAGGCAGTTTACTCTGGGCACGTTTTTCATCCGAAATCGAAAATACTGCCCCCTATACTTTGACAGGTTAAGAGCAGTTAGAGGCCACGGAAGGAGTGTCGTGTGGCATTGAATCTCGTTTTGAGGTTAGTTAACACAGTGTCCAAAGAAGGGCCAGATGTATACAGAATGGTGTCGTCTGCGTATAGGTGGATCAGTGAATCACCCTCAGTAAGAGCGACATCATTTATGTATACAGAGAAAAGAGTCGGCCCGAGAATTGAACCCTGTGGTACCCCCATAGAGACTGCCAGAGGTCCGGACAACAGGCCCTCCGATTTGACACACTGAACTCTGTCTGCGAAGTAGGTGGTGAACCAGGCGAGGCAGTCATTTGAGAAACCAAGGCTACTGAGTCTGCCGATAAGAATACGGTGATTGACAGAGTCGAAAGCCTTGGCCAGGTCGATGAAGACGGCTGCACAGTACTGTCTTTTATTGATGGCGGGTATGATATCGTTTAATACCTTGAGCGTGGCTGAGGTGCACCCGTGACCAGCTCGGAAACTGGATTGCACAGCGGAGAAGGTATGGTGGGATTCGAAATGGTCAGTGATCTGTTTATAAACTTGGCTTTCGAAAACTTTAGAGAGGCAGGGCAGGATGGATATAGGTCTTGTGGCGTACAGCAGGTCAGCCACCAGGGGGAGACTCGTCGAAGCCTGGTAACAGATGGAGTATACATCACGAGGCGATGGCTCGTGATGTATACTCTCCAGCCAAGA
Source organism: Salmo trutta (assembly GCF_901001165.1). Lineage (NCBI taxonomy): Eukaryota > Metazoa > Chordata > Actinopteri > Salmoniformes > Salmonidae > Salmo > Salmo trutta. The sequence continues at coordinate 24,000 of NW_021823341.1, read as the reverse complement.
CTAATTGGGTCTGATTGGGAGCTGGTGAGTAATCAAGAGCGGATTGCTCACCAGCTGTGCAAGGCCCATAAAGCTGCCAGAAGGGCAGCACACAGGAGGAATGGGGGAAGAAAGGACTCCCGTGGTATTGTTGACGGTTGCAGAGGTAAGAAGAGGGAGTTCAGTTTTGTGCCCGACAGGATACAGCCAGACCCGGAATACCAGAAGACAGCATCCCGGAGAGGGTCTCATAGGGGAGACCTATCCTTTTCTTTTTGATCTATTATTTAAATAAACACCCTTGAAACTGAGCTAATCCTTCTCTGTCCGTGTCTGATATGGGTAAACTTCTTGACCAAACCCCCTGGTCTGCCACAAGTGGTGGAGAATGCGGGCACGTCTGATAACGTCGTCAGATCAGGGTTGACGTTTACACAGTATCAGCATGGACGAGTTGATAGCTCAGTTCGTCCGGGCCCAACAAGCACAACAGGCGGTTCAGGAACGAACGCAGGAGGAACAGCGACTACAAAATGTCTGCCTCGTTGAGGAAGTCAGGAAGCTGCAAGGAGGAGCGTCTCCTGGATCACATCCCAACCAGTTTTTGATCAAGCTAACGGAAGACGATGACATCGAAACATACCTCTGTACATTTGAACCACCACGCGCCCTATGGGAAGGATGGCCAAGGCTGCAGTGGGCAAGTCTGCTGGCCCCGTTCCACTATGGGAATGCCCAAAAGGCGTATTGGGACGTGAACGATGAACAGGCGGCTAACTACGACGGACTCAAACGGGAGATACTCAGCCGCTATGGGTACAGCCTGGCCCATCGGGCTCAACGGTTCCACGACCAGGAGACCGAAAGGGGTAGGGAGATGTCCATTTCCTGTGTTCACGGGGACACAAAGCGGTATCCCACCATATGGACCAACATCGTGACGCCACAAGGGAGCTGTCAGATGATGGTGGGGGCAGTACCAGAGCTGCCGGTACCTCTCCTAGTTCGACGGTATTGTCTGCTGTTCGCGGCCCTATGGGGGCACGAATTGAGGAAGAAGGTACGAGCCGGCCAAAGAAGAGAGCGGGGACGACCAATAGCCTGTGCGGCCCAGAAGCAACCGGTTAACCAGCATGTGTCTACGGCTCCAGAGTCGGAGGGGGCGCCGGAACCCGAGCCCCCTGGGGAATCCCTGGAGGAGGAGCCCATCCTCCCCCTCCTCGATTTCGAGGGGCTAGTAGAGACCCCCACTGGGGGTCAACTGAGGGGACAATTCGGAACGGCCCAGTGGGAGAATCCGAACTTGAAAGCTGCCGCCGCCCAAGTGATAGCCGTGGATGGACAGCTACTTCCGGGGGTGAGTGACTGGCGATACCCCATTTTCAAATTAAGAATAACCTTTTGTATCAGGTGTCGCGCCAACAGGGGGAACTTCGAGAGGTATTGTTGCTGCCCCGACGGTACGTAGGAACCGTTCTTCAGCTGGCCCACACCCACCTGTTGGGGGCACACCTGGGAATGGAGAAGACCCGGGAATGGATCGCCGCCCAGTTCCAATGGCCCGGGATGAGGAGGGCCGTGGAAGACTACTGTCGCAGCTGCCCGGCGTGTCAACTCACTGCCCCGAAAGCAAACTTTCATAACCCTCTGGTCCCCCTGCCAATAATCGGGGTGCCCTTTGAATGCATCGCCATGGACATAGTGGGACCCCTGGTAAAGACTGCACGAGGACACAGGTACATCTCGGTAATAGTGGACTACGCCACCCGGTATCCCGAGACCATTCCCCTACGGGCGGCGGTGTCCAAGGGACTCGACCGGGAGCTGTTCCACCTCTTTAGCCGGGTGGGCATCCCGAACAAGATCCTGACAGACCAAGGTACGGAGTTTATGTCAGGCCTCATGAAAGAGTTGTGTGCCCTCCTGCAGATCAAGCCGATCCGGACCTCCGTTTTTCACCCGCAGACGGATGGGCTCGTCGAGCGCTTTAATAAAACGCTCAAACAGATGCTGCGGAAGGTCATCAAGCAGGACGGGAAGAACTGGGACCAGCTACTACCCCACCTAATGTTCCCAATCCTCCACTGGGTTTTCCCCGTTCAAACTCCTCTATGGGAGGAGGCCACGCGGCCTACTGGACCTCGCCAAGGAGGTGTGGGAAGCCCAACTGACCCCCTTACGCAGCGTGGTAGAGCACGTGGAGACAATGTGGGAGCGGATGACAGCCATGTGGCCAGTCGTGAGGGAACATATGGAGAAGGCCCAACGCGCCCAAGCCCAGGTCTACAATCGGGGAGCCCAGCCCCGAGAATTCCAGATGGGAGACAGGGTGTTGGTCTTGATCCCCACGGCCCGAAAGTAAGTTCCTGGCAACATGGCACGGACCATACGAGGTGATCGAGAAGCGGGGAACTGTCAATTACTGCGTACGGCAACCGGGGAGACGGCTGTTGGCCGGGGTTGGGGTAGCCAGGAGGAAAACATGGCCAGCCGTAGAGAAATGCTTATTGAAATTTTTGATTATCATGGATTTATCGGTGGTGACCGTGTTACCTGGCCTCAGTGCAGTGGGCAGCTGGGAGGAGATGCACTTGTTCTCCATGGACTTTACAGTGCCCCAAAACCTTTTGGAGTTAGAGCTACAGGATGCACATTTCTGTTTGAAAAAGCTAGCCTTTGCTTTCCTGACTGACTGTGTGCAGGGGCGAAAATCTGATATCAACTTTGGAGGGGACAATTACATTACATTTTCTCAAGAGCAATTCCTGAGGGGGACACCAAAAGTAGTGCTGTAACACATAGCCTACGTTTAATATGGTAAATGTATATTGAGGAACCAAAGAAATAAGGTGTTTGCCGTACTCCTAACTACCGGTACCCAAAACTACACAACTAATCACAACAGCAGTACCATTGCCTTTAACAAATCTTAGTTCAGTCACCAGTTTAAGTTGAGAGTGGGGGTATCCATGGCATTTTCCAATTATGTTCCTATTTTACAAGTCAAAAAAATTGAGAACCTTTCATAATGTTGCCAAACAAAGACTCAACAAACTTACCTGAGACTCCCTGTCTCTGCCAGTCTGTCCCTGCATATCTGTCCCCAACTCTGCTGTCTGTGTGCCATCTGTTGCCTGCTCTGCCTAATGACATCATTGTGAAACATTTCCATTAGAATTTCATTTCTTTCTTATGAACATTTTATCAACTAGTCTTTGAGATATTAGGCTACTAGGGTTCTTACTTTGCGTTTTGGTGTACTGAAAAATACTCTGATGTCCGTCTTTTTTCTGCCATTTTTCTACCTGGTTGGCTACACACACACAATATGTAGGTTATTTACAGTAGGAGATGGGCTTCTATCATCTTATCTTCTATCATTCTATATGGGCTTCGATCTAAAAGGTAGCTAGCAAATGTGAAACGGATTGCAGTGACAAGAGTTGACAGCTGTATGAGTTCACCATTTACACAACATATGCTGCAACCTTTTGTAATTTTAATCGTTTGTTTCATATTGGCTGGCTTCTAACAATAGCTGAATTTGCAAAGCTAGCGAGCACCAATTCAGTGGTGTTTGCTATAATCTTTGCTACCCGGGTTAAATAAAGGTGAAATAAAATATATAAATAAAAGTTCCCTTGCGACAATTTAGCTTTTGCAAGGAGACCATTAAATATATTTAAAACAATGGTAGAAGAGAGTGTAGTTCTGTTCAGTTTATCGCTAACCTTATCACAGCACTAACTTACATGCATGCTGATCTTGGAATAAACTGACGATAGCAAAGATTCCATCTTTGACGAGGCCACATAAATGGAATAGGTACTAGCTAGCTTAATAGTTAATATTTGCGCGCTAGCTCTGCATATTCAGCTAGTGTGTGTGTGCGATTGACTGGATTAACCTCACTCAGTTACTTGCATTCAGTACCTTTCAGACAGTAGATACGACCTCTCTGTTACCTAGCAAGCTAAGGAACTGGCAGTGGATCAAACCATTGTGAGGCAAAGGGTGGGGGGGGTCGCAATCTTTTGAAACTTAAAAACGCGCTATTAAGTGTCTATAATCAGCACAATTGCTTTCATTGCGTATTATTAATATTATTTAAATTACATAGTTATGTTTCAGTGATATATTGGGGGGGAAAAATCATATTTTTCCCAGGATGGGGGGGTCGTGTCCCCCCCGTGATTTCCGCCCCTGACTGTGTGTATTGGTTCCTGACTTCCCTGAACAGTTGCATATCGCGGGGACTATTCGATGCTATTGCAGTCCAGCACAGGATGTTTTTGTGCTGATCAAGGGCAGTCAGGTCTGGAGTGAACCAAGGGCTATATCTGTTCTTAGTTCTACATTTTTTGAAATGGGAATGCTTATTTAAGATGGTGAGGAAATTACTTTTAAAGAACAACCAGGCATCCTCGACTGATGGGATGAGGTCAATATCCTTCCAGGTTACCCAGGCCAGGTTGATTAGAAAGGCCTGCTCGCAGAAGTGTTTTAGGGAGCGTTTGACAGTGATGAGGGGTGGTCGTTTGACCGCGGACCCATAGCGGATGCAGGCAATGAGGCAGTGATCGCTGAGATCCTGATTGAAAACAGCAGAGGTGTATTTGGAGGGCAAGTTGGTCAGGATAATATCTATGAGGGTGCCCATGTTTACGGATTTAGGGTTGTACCTGGTGGGTTCCTTGATGATTTGTGTGAGATTGAGGGCATCTAGCTTAGATTGTAGGACTGCCGGGGTGTGATGTGAGGAGAGTACATTGACAATAGCTGCGTGTAATGTTTAGCCAATTCAAAGAAGGGCATCAACAGACAGAAAACTAGCTAGAATTATGCACTTACCTTTGACAATCTGCATCAGATGACACTCATAGGACATTATGTTATACAATACATGCATTTTTAGTTCCATCAAGTTCATATTTATATCCAAAAACAGCATTTACAGTCGCGGTGAAATTCAGAATTTTTTTCGGCTCGAATGCACCCAGTGAATCCAGCATTACAAATCACGGAATTACTATTCGAAAACATTGGTAAATTATAATATTGTCATTCAAAGAATAATATATTATCATCTCGTAATTGCTACCGAATGGCCAGATCTCAAAATAACTTTACTGGGAAATCACATTTTGCATAAACTGGGTACTATGCTAACAACAATAAGCTATATGCTAAGCTAAGCTAAGCTATACCGTTAGCATTAGCATCATCTAATATCGATAATAACATTCTAAATATCCCCTTACCTTTGATTATCTCCATCAGAAGGCGCTGCCAGAGATCCCAGGTCCAGAACAAATGTGGTTTCTTTTGACAAAGTTCATAATTTATGTCCAAATAGTTAGCGTTCAGTAGGCTCCCACAAAATGAGGTGGGCAGTGTAAAGTCACGTCAAAAAGCTAAAGAAAACCTAGTAAATAATCTATTTACGTTTGTTTAAACATGTCAAACGTTGTTCATCATTAATCTTTTGGTCCATTTTTAACGTGAAACATCAGTAAACATCAGTAATATTTTCACACAACCTATCAAGTGTCTAGAATAAACGATAATGACAAAGGCACTCTTCTCAGATTCATGCGCAGGCGCAAAAAATGAAGTGATGACGTGTCAACTTGTAAGCTTTCTTATTCGGTCTGTATTCATCACAGATGCTTCCAACAACTTTCTAAAGATCGTTGACATCTAGTGGAAGCAGTAGGAGTTGCGAACTGAATCCTTTCTCACTGTGGTATCTTAGCATATCCCAGTTTAGGTCACCTAACAGAACGAACTCTGAAGATTGATGAGGGGCAATCAATTCACATATGGTGTCCAGGGCACAGCTGGGAGCTGAGGGGGGTCTATAACAGGTGGCAACAGTGAGAGACTTATTCCTGGAGAGAGAATTTTTTTAAATTAGAAGCTCGAACTGTTTGGGCATAGACCTGGAAAGTATGACAGGACTTTGCAAGCTATCTCTGCAGTAGATTGCAACTCCTCCCCCTTTGGCAGTTCTATCTTGACGGAAAATGTTGTCGTTGGGTATGGAAATGTCTGAATTTTTGGTGGTCTTCCTAAGCCAGAATTCAGACACGGCAAGGACATCAGGGTTGGCGGATTGTGCTAAAGCAGTGAGTAAAACAAACTTAGGGAGGAGGTTTCTGATGTTGACATGCATGAAACAAAGGCTTTTTCGATTACAGAAGTCAACAATTGAGAGTGCCTGGGGGCACGCAGGGCCTGGGTTAACCTCTCTAGGGTAGGTGGGACGAAATCGTTCCGCACTATTCAACAGCCAGTGTCACATCAGAGCGCCAAATTTAAAACCACAAAATGTCATAATTCAAAGTTCTCAAACATAGGACTATTTTACACCATTTGAAAGACAAGACTCTCGTTAATCTAACCACATTGTCCAATCTCAAAAAGGCTTTACAGCGAAAGAAAAACATTATATTATGTTAGGAGAGTACATAGCCAGAAATAACCACAAAGCCATTTTTCAAGCAAGCATATGTCACAAAAACCAAAAACACAGCTAAATGCAGCACTAACCTTTGATGATCTTCATCAGATGTCACTCCTAGGACATTATGTTATACAATACATGCATGTTTTGTTCAATCAAGTTCATATTTATATCAAAAACCAGCTTTTTACATTAGCATGTGATGTTCAGAACTAGCAACTAGCATACACACCGCAAACTTCCGGTGAATTTACTTAATTACTCAGCATAAAACGTTCACAAAATACATAACAATTATTTTAAGAATTATAGATACAGAACTCCTTTATGCAATCGCGGTGTCAGATTTTAAAATAGCTTTTCAGCGAAAGCACATTTTGCAATATTCTGAGTAGATAGCCCGGCCATCACGGCTAGCTAATTTGACACCCACCAAGTTTGGCCCTCACCAAACTCAGATTTACTATAAGAAAAATTGGATTACCTTTGCTGTTTTTCGTCAGAATGCACTCCCAGGACTTCTACTTCAATAACAAATGTTGTTTTGGTTCGAAATAATCCATAGTTAAGTTGAAATAGCTCCGTTTTGTTCGTGCGTTCAGGTCACAATCCGAAGGGTGACGCGCGAGCGCATTTCGTGACAAAAAAATTAAGAATATTCCATTACCGTACTTCGAAGCATGTCAAACACTGTTTAAAATCAATTTTTATGCGATTTTCTCGTAAAATAGCGATAGTATTCCAACCGGGCGACGTTGTATTCATTCAAAGACTGAAAGAACAAAATGGAGAATTCAAATGAACACGCATTTTCAGTGTCACTGTCCTCAGCCTGACCAGTAACAAACAGAGCTGCTGTACTTAGCCCAGAGACTGCAGACATCTCATTACACTTTCTGGCACCTTCTGAGAGCCAATGGAAGCCTTAGAAAATGTCACGTTACAGCACAGATGCTGTATTTTTGATAGAGAGGCTAAAGAAGGACAATAAATTGTCAGACAGGGCACTTCCTGTATGGAATCTTCTCAGGTTTTGGCCTGCCATATGAGTTCTGTTATACTCACAGACACCATTCTGTTTTAGAAACTTTAGAGTGTTTTCTATCCAAATCTACTAATTATATGCATATTCTCGTTTCTGGGCAAGAGTAGTAACCAGTTTAAATCGGGTACGTTTTTTATCCCGCCGTGCAAATACTGCCCCCTAGCCCCAACAGGTTAACCTCCACATTACCCGAGGAACAGAGGGGGAGTAGGTTGAGGGTACGGCTAAAGGCTATCAAAACTGGTCGTCTAGTGCGTTGGGGACAGAGAAAAGAAGGAGCAGATATCTGGGCATGGTAGAATAGATTCAGGGCATAATGTGCAGACAGGGGTATGGTGGGGTGCGGGTACAGTGGAGGTAAGCCCAGGCACTGAGTGATGATAAGAGAGGTTGCATCTCTGGACGTGTTGGTTATACTGGGTGAGATCACCGCATGTGTCGGAGGTGGGACAAAGGAGGAATCTGAGGCATGTAGAGTGGGACTAGGGGCTCCACTGTAAACTAAAACAATGATAACTATCCTAAACAACAGTATACAAGGCATATTGACATTTGAGAGAGACATAAAGCGAGGCATAAAGCAATTACAGGTGTTGATTGGGAGAGCTAGGTAAGACAACAACGGGTAAGACAACAACAGCTAATCAACTAAGACAACAACAGGTAAAATGGCGATGAATGGGCAGAGAGGGTCGGTTAACTACACACGGCCTGATTTCGAGGCAGGGGCCGACAGATAAACAAAACATTTTTACAAAATGGAGTACCGTGATAAATGAACAGTCCAGCAGGCATCAGCTATGTAGTCATATAAGCAAGCTAAATCTGAAGTTGTCAATGAATTAGCCAATGCAACCTGTGTTGCGCTTACTACAGATGGATGGACCTCCAGGGCTATAGAGAGCTACTTAGTGACAGCCCCTCACATTACCCCGGAGTGGGAGATGAGAAGTACCGTGCTAAAGACCCACCCTCTTTATGAGAGTCACACAAGTCCACATCTTTTTCTCTTTGTAAGAAAACATTATAGCATAGGCCAATACAATGTCTGAGCCATGTTTACAAATTGATTTCACACGCATATTGCACTTAATTTTTGTGTTGTTGATGAGTAATCATGTGTTTTAATGTAAGAAAATAGTGTTGGTATTCCTGTTTTATTTGTTATCCTCTCATCAGGCATTATATGACTCAGGAATACCAACACTTTGTATTTTCTTAAATAAACAAAAAATAACTACAGTAACTGTTGGCATTTCATTTTCCTGCTGTACTGAAACTGGATCGAACGGTGACCCCAAAACCGCAATACGTACCGAACAGTGGGTTTGGTGAACCATTACACCCCATTACACATTTTTGTATCTGCAAAAAACAGTCCACTGGCACTCAGCCAAGGATCATGGACTGTGAATATAATGAAGGCCTACCTGACCCGTGGTATATTTAGCCCCAGTCTCCCCTATGCATTCATCGCCAATGGTCAGCACTAACGCACATAAACCATGCCGCTGCTAAAACTCTGGTTCTAAAATGATGCAGTTCACACATTTTGGGGATTTGAGATTTAACAATAGAAAGCCCTGTGACCCTACTCTTTTAACCTGTTATGGCTAGGGGGCAGTATTTTCACGGCCGGATAAAAAACGTACCCGATTTAATCTGATTATTACTCCTGCCCAGAAACTAGAATATGCATATAATTATTAGCTTTGGATAGAAAACACTCCAAAGTTTCTAAAACTGTTTGAATGGTGTCTGTGAGTATAACAGAACTCATTTGGCAGGCCAAAACCTGAGAAGATTCTGTACAGGAAGTACCCTGTCTGACCATTTCTTGGCCTTCTTGATTATCTCTATCCATTACAGGGGATCTCTGCTGTTACGTGACACTTCCTACGGCTCCCATGGGCTCTCAGAAGGCGGCAAAAAGCTGAATCGTGGCTTTGCAGGCTCTGGCTGAAAAAAAGTAGCGCGTTTGGATAGTGGCCGGTCACAGTACTATGAAACTCAGGCTCGTGCACGAGGGGATCCCATGCTTTTATTTTCTCTCTCTTTGTACGTATACACGCTTTCCCGGTCGGAATATTATCGCTTTTTTACGAGAAAAATGGCATAAAAATTGATTTTAAACAGCGGTTGACATGCTTCGAAGTACGGTAATGGAATATTTAGAATTTTTTTGTCACGAAATGCGTCGTGCGTGTGACCCTTATTTACACTTCGGATAGTGTCTTGAACGCATGAACAAAACGCCGTTATTTGGATATAACTATGGGTTATTTTGAACCAAACCAACATTTGTTATTGAAGTAGCAGTCCTGGGAGTGCATTCTGACGAAGAACACCAAAGGTAATCAAACTTTTCTAATAGTAAATCGGAGTTTGGTCAGGGCTAAACTTGGTGGGTGTCAAAATAGCTAGCCGTGATGGCTGGGCTATCTACTCAGAATATTGCAAAATGTGCTTTCACCGAAAAGCTATTTTAAAATCGGACACCTCGATTGCAAAAAGGAGTTCTGTATCTATAATTCTTAAAATAATTGTTCTGTTTTTTGTGAACGTTTATCGTGAGTAATTTAGTAAATTCACCGGCAGTGTTCGGTGGGAATGCTAGTTCTGAACGTCACATGCTAATGTAAAAAGCTGGTTTTTGATATAAATATGAACTTGATTGAACAAAACATGCATGTATTGTATAACATAATGTCCTAGGCGTGTCATCTGATGAAGATCATCAAAGGTTAGTGCTGCATTTAGCTGTGGTTTTGTTTTTTGTGACATTATATGCTAGCTTGAAAATGGGTGTCTGATTATTTCTGGCTGGGTACTCTGCTGACATAATCTAATGTTTTGCTTTCGCTGTAAAGCCTTTTTGAAATCGGACAGTGTGGTTAGATAAAGGAGAGTCTTGTCTTTAAAATGCTGTAAAATAGTCATATGTTTGAAAAATTGAAGTTTTTGTATTTTTGAGGAATTTGTAATTCGCGCCACGCCTATCATTGGATATTGGAGCAGGTGTTCCGCTAGCGGAACGTCTAGATGTAAGAGGTTTTAACAGTGGCCATCAAAACTGATTTCACAAGGTGTGTTTCACTGCGATTGCATTAAGAATGTTGTACAATGACTGGGCATGCATGTTTCTCTCCCTGTGCGGGATATTATTTTCTCGCACAGAATGCGACAAGCTGGCCAATTGAATAGGTAAACTATTCTACTATGGGGTTGCTGTTGCTTTCTCATATTGTTGGCTGAGGAAAAGTAAATGTGGAAAGAAATCTTTCATTAGATAATTCAAAATTCGCAAAATCAAAGGTACCGAGTCCCTGCTCCGCCTGGCTCTCATTTGGATCATAGGAGCCGCATCTCAGCCCCGGCGGGACCCGGCCCAATTTAACCCCTGATGGTAGTGAATGTATCTTATTTTAGTGAGTATCTAATTGTAGTGTATGTATCTGATGGTAGTGTGTGTGTGTATCTGACTGTAGTGTATGTTTGATTGTGTGGGGGAATTATTGTAATGAAAAGGAGAGTCTCTTAGATTTCTTCAAAACCATCAAACGTTATTATTTAATTACTGCAGTAATGGAGCTGGTCAGTAATTACCCCTGGAGGTGATCACTGTGAACTCAACCAGCTGGTTTGTGCCACAGCATTTTATATCACCCCTGGAGGTGATCACTGAGAACTCAACCAGCTGGTTTGAGCCACAGCATTTTATATCACCCCTGGAGGTGATCACTGAGAACTCAACCAGCTGGTTTGAGCCACAGCATTTTATATCACCCCTGGAGGTGATCACTGAGAACTCAACCAGCTGGTTTGAGCCACAGCATTTTATATCACCCCTGGAGGTGATCACTGAGAACTCAACCAGCTGGTTTGAGCCACAGCATTTTATATCACCCCTGGAGGTGATCACTGAGAACTCAACCAGCTGGTTTGTGCCACAGCATTTTATATCACCCCTGGAGGTGATCACTGAGAACTCAACCAGCTGGTTTGAGCCACAGCATTTTATATCACCCCTGGAGGTGATCACTGAGAACTCAACCAGCTGGTTTGAGCCACAGCATTTTATATCACCCCTGGAGGTGATCACTGAGAACTCAACCAGCTGGTTTGTGCCACAGCATTTTATATCACCCCTGGAGGTGATCACTGAGAACTCAACCAGCTGGTTTGAGCCACAGAATTTTATAGTAAAGTCCATCCTCCTTCAGTCTACATGACACACAACAGATGTGTGGAATGGATCACAAGGTTAAGATTTGTATGAAAGATACTTATAATTCACAGCAAACAGTATCTGCTGTAAAAACTGTTCTCATTGTGTAGAGACCAGGGTCTGACCCTGGAGTCATGTCTCCCTGGTACCATATAGAACAGAAACATTAACTCATGCTTTGGAATGCGGTATCACCCAAAGACATGGTAAATCTTACAGAGGCCCATCCTCAGTAGAACACACACAGATGAGCGTTCTAACAACCCCTTGTTCTGTTGAATAAAACAACCATTTGATGCAATTACAGCATTATAACATCATCTTGCAATTTTGCTCTCACAATTGTTTATCTGTATCCTATATTCAGGCCCTGGAGGACTTAGTGAACCGTCGTCTGGGCACAGAGGCCAGTGTTCTGTATGGCTCCATACTGAGCAGGCGTCTCACCCTGGCCAGAGTACAGCTCATACTGGCCCTCAGCTCCACCATACACTCCCTGCCTGAACCTCAAGGTAACAATACAGAACTGGGACATTTTCAGCTTCCAGGAATTGTGTACAGATCCTTGTGACATGGGGCCGTGCATTGTCATGCTGAAACATGAAGTGAGGACGGCAGATGAATGGCACGACCATGGGCATCAGGATCTCATCACGGTATCTCTGTGCATTCAAATTGTCATCATTAAATGCAATAGTATTTGTTGCCCGAAGCTTATGCCTGCCAATACCATAACCCCACCGCCACCATAGGGCACTCTTTTCACAAAGTTAACAACCGCTCGCCCACACAACGCCATACATGCTATCTGCCCGATACAGTTGAAACTGAGATTAATCTGTGAAGAGCACACTTCTCCAGTGTGCCAGTGGCCATCAAAGGTGAGCATTTACCAACTGAAGTCGGTTACGGTAGGGAAATTAACATTAAATTCTCTGGCAACAGATCTGGTGGACATTCCTGCAGTCAGCATGCCAATTGCACGCTCCCTCAAAACTTGAGACATCTGTTGCATTGTTGTGTGCACATTTTAGTGTGGCCTTTTATTGTCCCCAGCACAAGGTGTAATGATCATGCTGTTTAATAAGCTTCTTGATATGCCACACCTGTCAGGTGGATGGATTATCTTGTCAAAGGAGAACTGTTCACTAACAGGGATGTAAACACATTTGTGCGCAAAACTTGAGAAATGCGTTTTTTTTGGGGGTGGAACATTTCAGGGGCCTTTTAGTTCAGCTCATGAAACATGGTACCAACACTTTACATGTTAAGTTTATATTTTAGTTCAGTGTAGTTACAAATCAATTACACAATACTGATAAATCAGGAGTTCAGAAAATCTATCCACTTAACTCTTTCATCAGTATATTTTCATTAGAATGAACTTGTGGACATTTCCCCCTAATGTTTGTTTGTGTAATGGCTCTCATATAGAGGGGACCAAGGCGCAGCGTGTTGAGTGCTCATAATTACTGTTTATTAAACTCAGAACACTAAAGAAAATAACAAAGAGAAAACGATCAGCTAGCAGTTCTCAGGTACTGAAGACTACACAGAACACAACTAAACAGAATACAACTGCCCACAAAAAAAAAAAAAAAAACCCAACATAAATATGATCTCCAATTAGAGACCATCCCAAAAACCTCCAACATAGCAATAGAATACTAGAACAAAACATAGAAATAGAAAACATAGACAAACCACCCAAAACACCCCCTGTCACGCCCTGACCTACTCTACTATAGAAAATGACATCTTACTAGGGTCAGGACGTGACAGTTTGTGTCTATCTTGTTCACATCCCACTGCTAGTCAGGGACATGAAGGAGATTCAAGACTTTTGACTAACACTTCTGAACAGCTATGGCAGGGGGATGCACAGTAGGACTGTACAATATTGTTTGTTGATATTCTCCAGATATCTCAGATGGGGCGGTGCGTTGCAGTGTTGTGAGGAGGACATCCAGTAGCCCAGGTATCCCTAACTCTCCCCCCGGAGAGAGGGATAGTGACAGTGACAAATCACACAGTGGCTCCCCCACAAGGAAGACCAGGGAGCCCAAAGGACTGCACCTTGACCCCCAGAAAGACAAGCTCACCCTCAGCAAATTCAAGGTGTGTGTCTCTTTGTAGAGTGTACATTAGGTGAAATAGAAAGTCATTAGGTGACATTTGTTTAGCACTTTCACCTTTTTGTATTCTTCCAAGGATGGATTAATTGAAGTATATATTTGCATCTCGGCCTTCTTGTATTTTTCCTTTTCATAGTTTGAGAACCTTTTGCACTCTACATTACGTGACACCACCAAACCATGCACTAGTCATGTTTTTAAAGTCATTTTTAAATGTTTTACTCTTAAGAATCGCATATCTGATTGATTGAGCCTGAAGTCACTGTGGAAAAGAGCATCTGTTAAAATGCTAAAATATAACTTGCATTTTCTGTCTGTGTGGAGACCCTGTGTCTACCTCCAGCCCTAACCTCTCTCCTCTCCTGTAGGCGTTACTGCTGAGAGAGGTGTGTCGTCTCCTGAGCTCCCAGCTGCAGCTCTGTCTTTCCTCTCAGCTCCACTCTGACCCTGAGGAACTGGAGCTGGCTATAGACACCTACCTGCTACTGTCTAACCTCTACCTGCAGCAAGGCAAAACCGCTTCCAGGTGAGGTAAAGGACTGTATCCTGTGTATAAATGTGTTTGTATTCACCCATCTATCAAAATTCTGTCTGTTTATTCTTTGCAGTGCTGATATGGCAGTGTCTGCTATCAGTCTGCTCCAGAACTCTCCCATCATTCTGAGGGGAAGCCCCGCCCCTGTCCACAGACCCCTCTCCTCCTCTCTCAGAAGACAGTCCAGACCTAAGAGTGAACAGGTACCTACAATCACCTTGTAATTACCTCTCTTAACTGTACCATAAAATGCTTTTTGCATAGCTAGAGTTTTCAGAATTGTCTTTTGACCAACAAAAAGAAAGTGATTTTGTTTTATGTCATGACTCAAAAGGAAACATTTGGGAAATTCGGTTCCCCCTGCCACTCAGAACCAGCCAAGAACTAGAGGTAGCTGTGTGTGTGTGTGTGTGTGTGTGTGTGTGTGTGTGTGTGTGTGTGTGTGTGTGTGTGTGTGTGTGTGTGTGTGTGTGTGTGTGTGTGTGTGTGTGTGTGTGTGTGTGTGTGTGTGTGTGTGTGTGTGTGTGTGTGTGTGTGTGTGTGTGTGTATACCCTCCCCAGGGCGGTATGAGGGAGGCAGAGCACCATGCCCCCAGTCCACAGCCAGGTGACTGTCCCCAGGCAGTAGAGGCCAGAGAGAGGATGGAACGGGCTCTGTGGCTCCGCTGTAGACTGGCTGTGGTACGCAGTCTGGTTGCACACATCCCTGGCACTGCCATCTACCCAGGTAATTGTGTGTATGTGTTGATATTAACGCTTGTCCTCTTACCCAGGGCAAGTAAAAAAAAAAATGTCCGAATGGACAAATGAAAAAAATCACGCAAAAATCGCAATATCAAATAATTAGGATACACCGATCAGAATTGGATCAGAGTGTCCTCCGAATGCGATGTGTTAATTATTGTGGGCGTGCATTGACGGGCACAAGCGGTCTTTCAATCATGCAGTTGCGAGATTTGTTTTTGAGATCAAAGCCAGCTTAGCTGCGTGTGCACATTTGTTGATATTCATTGCTAGTTAGTGAGTTATTTGTCCAGTTATAGCACATTTGTGGTCAGCAATGACAATCCTGGAAAATCACCTGCGTGTGTGCCAGTGGGTGTTGTCACAGGAGAGAGAGAGAGAGTGAGAGACATTGTGCAGCAGGTAAAATTATGATATAGCCTAGCCAATTCAAAACATAGTGTAGTTTGGCTGGTTAACTATTTAGCGTGTAGCATGTATTGATGTCATGTCTGATGTCGTAAAATAACTTTCCACCGGCACTCGTGTACAACCGCAAAAGGCCAACACGCAGTTGATACGGGTGTTCGAGTACAACCGCAAATGGCCAACTGCGTGTTGATACGGGTGTTCGAGTACAACCGCAAATGGCCAACACGCAGTTGATACGGGTGTTCGAGTACAACCGCAAATGGCCAACACGCAGTTGATACGGGTGTTCGAGTACAACCGCAAATGGCCAACTGCGTGTTGATACGGTTGTTCGAGTACAACCGCAAATGGCCAACACGCAGCTGATACGGGTGTTCGAGTACACCCGCAAATGGCCAACACGCAGCTGATACGGGTGTTCGAGTACAACCGCAAATGGCCAGCACGCAGCTGATACGGGTGTTCGAGTACAACCGCAAATGGCCAACTGCGTGTTGATACGGGTGTTCGAGTACAACCGCAAATGGCCAACACACAGTTGATACGGGTGTTCGAGTACAACCGCAAATGGCCAACTGCGTGTTGATACGGGTGTTCGAGTACAACCGCAAATGGCCAACACGCAGTTGATACGGGTGTTCGAGTACAACCGCAAATGGCCAACACGCAGCTGATACGGGTGCGCCGTTGATTTTTGTATTTTTTTTATTTCACCTTTATTTAACCAGGTAGGCAAGTTGAGAACAAGTTCTCATTTACAACTGCGACCTGCCCAAGATAAAGCAAAGCAGTTCGACACATACAACAACACAGAGTTACATATGGAGTAAACAAACATACAGTCAATAATACAGTAGAAAAACAAGTCTATATACAATGTGAGCAAATGAGGTCAGATAAGGGAGGTAAGGCAATAAATAGGCCATGGTGGCGAAGTAAATACAATATAGCAATTAAAACAATGGAATGGTAGATTTGACAATAGATAAGTGTGCAAAGTAGAAATACTGGAGTGCAAAGGAGCAAAATAAATAAATACAGTAGGGGAAGAGGTAGTTGTTTGGGCTATTTATAGATGGGCTATGTACAGGTGCAGTGATCTGTGAGCTGCTCTGACAGCTGGTGCTTAAAGCTAGTGAGGGAGATAAGTGTTTCCAGTTTCAGAGATTTTTGTAGTTCGTTCCAGTCATTGGCAGCAGAGAACTGGAAGGAGAGACGGCCAAAGGAGGAATTGGCTTTGGGGGTGACAAGTGAGATATACCTGCTGGAACGCGTGCTACGGGTAGGTGCAGCTATGGTGACCAGCGAGCAGAGATAAAGCGGGACTGTACCTAGCAGGGTCTTGTAGATGACCTGGAGCCAGTGGGTTTGGCGACGAATATTGAGCGAGGGCCAGCCAACGAGAGCGTACAGGTCGCAGTGGTGGGTAGTATATGGGGCTTTGGTGACAAAACGGATGGCACTGTGATAGACTGCATCCAATTTGTTGAGTAGGGTGTTGGAGGCTATTTTGTAAATGACATCGCCAAAGTCGAGGATCGGTAAGATGGTCAGTTTTACGAGGGTATGTTTGGCGGCATGAGTGAAGGATGCTTTGTTGCGAAATAGGAAGCCAATTCTAGATTTAACTTTGGATTGGAGATGTTTGATGTGAGCCTGGAAGGAGAGTTTACAGTCTAACCAGACACCTAGGTATTTGTATTGATGAAGCCAATGCTGCATACTCCGGTTTTAAAACCGTCTCAAGTGCTCAAAATTGTCTAGGATTCTCCGTTATTCAATACTGGCCATGTAATTCTGACAGAGTTAAAGTAATATTATTAGAATAGCCTAATTGACAAGTAGCCAATCTCCTATGCTGTCATCATCTTCCCTGAACACTGAATATTTTAGCCTTAAAAATAAATCAATATCTTAGTTAGCTACCTCCCCCACTGTGGCCATTTAATCCCTGATTCATTGAATGAGGGAATTATTTTATAAAAACACAAGTATTTGGTTGTAATTGTAATGTTGCAGGGTGGCCAACCATCCTCCAGGAGAGGATGGTTGGCAGGTGTGCAGGCTTTTGATCCAGTCCTGCTCAAACACACATTGTAAAAAATGAGCTTCTCAACAGCACCTTGATAAGCTGACTGGTGTGTTTGAGCAGGGTTGGGTCAAAAGCCTGGACACCCAGTAGCTCTTCAGATGGAGAGTCTATTGCCTATTACTGCAGTATTTTACTTTGTGGGGAGTGTCTTTCTCAAGGCCACAACGGCAGGAGATATATTACATGGTACCAGGGACCAGCAGCCTTCCATTGTCAATACCAGTGATAATAATGATTGTTATTTTGTGAAGTGGTTTCTTGCATCATACAACACCTTTTTGGCCCATGGTGTTAGACCATTTTTTGGAGGGGGGGACAAGTAACTTGAGCTTTCAGGCAAGTAAAAAAATCAGTCCTACTTGTCCAAAGGACAAGTGGCTGAAAAAGTGAATGTCAAGCCCTGCACTTCATATTGACTTACACTCCAACTCTTTGTTTTATTCTATTGTTGCTCTGTATGTGTATGGTACATTTTCCCCTAAATACAGTGCATTTTGAAAGTGTTCACTTTTTACACATTTTGTTATCATTTTTCCCCCTCATTAACCCCTCATTTTTTCCCCTCATCACACAATACCCCATAATGACAAAGCAAAAACAAATGTTTATATTAAAAATATATAAAAAAACATATTTCTATAAGTATTCAGACCATTTGCTATGAGTCTCGAAATTGAACTCAGGTGCATCCTTTTTCCATTGATCATCCTTGAGATGTTTTTACAACTTGGAGTCCACTGTGGTAAATTCAATTGATTAGACATGATTTGGAAAGGCACACACACACCTGTCTTTATAAGGTCCCATAGTTGACAGTGCATGTCAGACCAAAAACCAACCCATGAGGTCAAAGGAATTGTCTGTAGAGCTCCGAGACAGGATTGTGTCGAGGCACAGATCTGGGGAAGGGTACCAAAACATTTATGCAGCATTGAAGGTCCCCAAGAACACAGTGGCCTCCATCATTCTTAAATGGAAGAAGTTTGGAATCACCAAGACTCTTCCTAGAGCTGGCCTCCTGGCCAAACTGAGCAATCGGGGGAGAAGGGCCTTGGTCAGGGAGGTGACCAAGAACCAGATGGTCACTCTGATAGAGCTCCAGAGTTCCTCTGTGGAGATGGGAGAACCTTCCAGAAGAACAACCATCTCTGCAGCACTCCACTAATCAGGCCTTTATGGTAGAGTGGCCAGACGGAAGCCACTCCTCAGTAAAAGGCACATGACAACCCGCTTGGAGTTTGCCAAAAGGCCCCTAAAGAACTCTCAGACCATGAGAAACAATTTTCTCTGGTCTAATGAAACCAAGAGTGAACTCTTTGGCCTGAATGGCAAGCGTCACGTCTGGCGGAAACCTGGCACCATCCCTACAAGGAAGCATGGTGGTGCAGCGACGCTCCTTATCCAACCTGACAGAGCTTGAGAGGATCAACAGAGAAGAATCGGAGAAACTCCCCAAATACAGGCGTGCCAAGCTTGTAGCGTCATACCCAAGAAGATGTGTCAAGCTTGTAGCGTCATACCCAAGAAGACTCGAGGCTGTAATCGCTACCAAAGGTGCTTCAACAAAGCACTAAATAAAGGGTCTGAATACTTCAGTTTTGTATTTTTATAAATTTGCAAACATTTCTACAAACCAGTTTTTGCTTTGTCATTATGGGGTATTGTGTATAGGTTGATGAGGGGGAAAAAATGACGTAAACAAAATGTGGAAAAAGTCTGGGGTCTGAAAACTTTCCGTTATGCCTGTATGTATCTTACAAAAGGCGGGACAGGTTACATTTAGGTATGTGCGTGTCTTACACTATCCTGTGTGTATGTGTACACGTACGTAGGTATGGATAGCAGTGTGGAGGCCACCAAGCTGTTGAAGGAGGGTCTACAGGAGGCTGAGGTGTGGGGAGATCCAGACACCAGAGCCCTGTTTCTCCTCCAAGGGGCTAGACTAGACACACACAGAGGACTGCCCCGCGAGAACAGCACCTCACTGCTACAGGTAGCTAACAACCACACTCTCACATTACAATAGTGCTGTCACGATACCACAATTGGACTAGGTAATACCAGGTTTAGTATCACAATACTCAATGCCAAAATTATACTCAATACCACTGCAAAAAAAGAGGATAATTCTTTGGTAGAAATATCCATATTTACAATGAGTGTATTATTCAACTGTATGTACGATAGTTGAATTCCTTTGTCTCTTCTTCTCCCGCTCTTCGCCCCCCCCCTTTATTGTCTAACAAGCCGTCATATCATGTTAGTCCAATAGGGACGTATCATTGTCTAACAAGCCGTCATATCATGTTAGTCCAATAGGGACGTATCATTGTCTAGCAAGCCGTCATATCATGTTAGTCCAATAGGGTCGTATCATTGTCTAACAAGCCGTCATATCATGTTAGTCCAATAGGGACGTATCATTGTCTAACAAGCCGTCATATCATGTTAGTCCAATAGGGTCGTATCATTGTCTAACAAGCCGTCATATCATGTTAGTCCAATAGGGACGTATCATTGTCTAACAAGCCGTCATATCATGTTAGTCCAATAGGGACGTATCATTGTCTAACAAGCCGTCATATCATGTTAGTCCAATAGGGACGTATCATTGTCTAGCAAGCCGTCATATCATGTTAGTCCAATAGGGTCGTATCATTGTCTAACAAGCCGTCATATCGGGTTAGTCCAATAGGGACGTATCATTGTCTAACAAGCCGTCATATCGGGTTAGTCCAATAGGGACGTATCATTGTCTAACAAGCCGTCATATCATGTTAGTCCAATAGGGACGTATCATTGTCTAGCAAGCCGTCATATCATGTTAGTCCAATAGGGTCGTATCATTGTCTAACAAGCCGTCATATCATGTTAGTCCAATAGGGACGTATCATTGTCTAACAAGCCGTCATATCATGTTAGTCCAATAGGGTCGTATCATTGTCTAACAAGCCGTCATATCATGTTAGTCCAATAGGGACGTATCATTGTCTAACAAGCCGTCATATCATGTTAGTCCAATAGGGACGTATCATTGTCTAACAAGCCGTCATATCATGTTAGTCCAATAGGGACGTATCATTGTCTAGCAAGCCGTCATATCATGTTAGTCCAATAGGGTTGTATCATTGTCTAACAAGCCGTCATATCGGGTTAGTCCAATAGGGACGTATCATTGTCTAACAAGCCGTCATATCGGGTTAGTCCAATAGGGACGTATCATTGTCTAACAAGCCGTCATATCATGTTAGTCCAATAGGGACGTATCATTGTCTAACAAGCCGTCATATCATGTTAGTCCAATAGGGACGTATCATTGTCTAACAAGCCGTCATATCATGTTAGTCCAATAGGGACGTATCATTGTCTAACAAGCCGTCATATCATGTTAGTCCAATAGGGACGTATCATTGTCTAACAAGCCGTCATATCATGTTAGTCCAATAGGGACGTATCATTGTCTAACAAGCCGTCATATCATGTTAGTCCAATAGGGACGTATCATTGTCTAACAAGCCGTCATATCATGTTAGTCCAATAGGGACGTATCATTGTCTAACAAGCCGTCATATCATGTTAGTCCAATAGGGACGTATCATTGTCTAACAAGCCGTCATATCATGTTAGTCCAATAGGGACGTATCATTGTCTAACAAGCCGTCATATCATGTTAGTCCAATAGGGACGTATCATTGTCTAACAAGCCGTCATATCATGTTAGTCCAATAGGGACGTATCATTGTCTAACAAGCCGTCATATCATGTTAGTCCAATAGGGACGTATCATTGTCTAACAAGCCGTCATATCATGTTAGTCCAATAGGGACGTATCATTGTCTAACAAGCCGTCATATCATGTTAGTCCAATAGGGACGTATCATTGTCTAACAAGCCGTCATATCATGTTAGTCCAATAGGGACGTATCATTGTCTAACAAGCCGTCATATCATGTTAGTCTAATTGGGACGTATCATTGTCTAACAAGCCGTCATATCATGTTAGTCCAATAGGGACGTATCATTGTCTAACAAGCCGTCATATCATGTTAGTCCAATAGGGACGTATCATTGTCTAACAAGCCGTCATATCGGGTTAGTCCAATAGGGACGTATCATTGTCTAACAAGCCGTCATATCGGGTTAGTCCAATAGGGACGTATCATTGTCTAACAAGCCGTCATATCATGTTAGTCCAATAGGGACGTATCATTGTCTAACAAGCCGTCATATCATGTTAGTCCAATAGGGACGTATCATTGTCTAACAAGCCGTCATATCATGTTAGTCCAATAGGGACGTATCATTGTCTAACAAGCCGTCATATCATGTTAGTCCAATAGGGACGTATCATTGTCTAACAAGCCGTCATATCATGTTAGTCCAATAGGGACGTATCATTGTCTAACAAGCCGTCATATCATGTTAGTCCAATAGGGACGTATCATTGTCTAACAAGCCGTCATATCATGTTAGTCCAATAGGGACGTATCATTGTCTAACAAGCCGTCATATCATGTTAGTCCAATAGGGACGTATCATTGTCTAACAAGCCGTCATATCGGGTTAGTCCAATAGAGTCGTATCATTGCATTATGTTAACTGTCAATACTATACAGTCGTGGCCAAAAGGTTTGAGAATGACACAAATATTAATTTTCACAGTCTGCTGCCTCAGTTTGTATGATGGCAATTTGCATATACTCCAGAATGTTATGAAGAGTGATCAGATGAATTGCAATTAATTGCAGAGTCCCTCTTTGCCATGCAAATGACCTGAATCCCCCCCCAAAAAATTCCACTGCATTTCTGCCCTGCCACAAAAGGACCAGCTGACATCATGTCAGTGATTCTCTCGTTAACACAGGTGTGAGTGTTGACGAGGACAAGGCTGGAGATCACTGTCATGCTGATTGAGTTCGAATAACAGACTGGAAGCTTCAAAAGGAGGGTGGTGCTTGGAATCATTGTTCTTCCTCTGTCAATCATGGTTACCTGCAAGGAAACACGTGCCGTCATCATTGCATTGCACAAAAAGGGCTTCACAGGCAAGGATATTGCTGCCAGTAAGATTGCACCTAAATCAACCATTTATCAGATCATCAACAACTTCAAGGAGAGCGGTTCAATTGTTGTGAAGAAGGCTTCAGGGCGCCCAAGAAAGTCCAGCAAGCGCCAGGACCGTCTCCTAAAGTTGATTATGTAAATCATAATTAATGGAGGGACGTCAACAACATGCAGAATTAGACTGATGATGTAAATCATAATGGATGGAAGTCAATGATGTTCAGAATGAGACTGATGACGTAATAATGATAATGGATGACTAAGATGATAACGATATATTTATATCTGTAGAGTTAATTCGGGAAACGGTAACTAATTAAACAAACTTATTCCGTGGTGCCCCAAGATTGTTAATGCATTAATTGTTACATGAGTAATTTAATAGTGTAATAATTTGATGTGGTATGTAATTATTTGATACAATAATCGTCATCACATCAATGGTACTAACGTCACGACACCATCCTCCTTGACAACATACCAACAGTTTGAGCTACCCAAAAGGTACCAATTGGATGGCTCTATCCTTGACATTTCAAGCTAGCTTGTGGAGCAGGTTAGTTTTGAAGGATTGGTTCCCATTGAAGCCGAAAGGTACATTCTTAATTAACTCTGTTACGTTTGTATGTGATCATGTATTAGTATATGTCTGTCATTCCTCTCATGAACCCCCTGCTCTCGGCACAACTCCTTAATGTCGACTCTCTCTCTCTTACAACATGGTACTGTAATTGTACTCCTTAGTTTTGCATTCATCATTCTTCAGTGAGACGAGGTGGTGGTACTGGGGTGTTGTCTTCGGTCTCATTCATCTGAGGCAGGCCTCTCCAGAGGAACACTGAGGGGCGAGAGAGGGATAGATGGGAAGGAGAGAAAATTAACATGGTCTTATCTGTAAGGCATACCAGTATGGTTGGAAATGGGGTGCTTGTAGAGGCAAATAATACATTACTAAACCTAGAAATATATTGAGGAGCTGAGGGGAGGATACTCCCGTGTACATGGTAAGGAAGCCATAGGTGGAGTTGACTCCGTACATCTCCTAGTTGGCATCCCAGCCATTAGACTAACACCAGCCATTAGACTAACAAAGTTATACAAGGGAATGTGTGTGTTTATTTATTTATTTTTCACCTTTATTTAACCAGGTAGGCAAGTTGAGAACAAGTTCTCATTTACAATTGCGACCTGGCCAAGATAAAGCAAAGCAGTTCGACAACATACAACAACACAGAGTTACACATGGAGTAAAACAAACACACAGTCAATAATACAGTAGAAAATATGTCTATATACAATGT
>NW_021823340.1:0-46740 GCF_901001165.1 Salmo trutta | reverse complement strand
GTGTGTGTTGTGTGTGGGTGTGTGTGTTACGTTGGTTTTTTCGTGTGTGTGTGTGTGTTGTGTGTTTCCATGTGAGTGTGTTGTGTGTTGTGTGTGTGTGTGTGTGTGTGTGTGTGTGTGTGTGTGTGTGTGTGTGTGGTGTGTGTGTGATGTGCGGGTGTGTGTGTGTGTGTTTCCGTGTGTGTGTGTGTGTGTTTCCATGTGTGTGTGTGTGAGCGTGTGAGCCTCTGGGTGCAGAAGGCAGTGTATCAGTACTGTGTAATGAACTCAGCAGGTCAGGTTGGTCCTCTATCAACACTACTGGATAATAACACAGTTTGGCTGCTGTTGCTAGGCAGGTTTAGGGTACAGTATCAGAGCCTGTTGCTAGGCAGGTTTAGTGTACAGTATCAGAGCCTGTTGCTGGGCAGGTTTAGTGTACAGTATCAGAGCCTGTTGCTAGGCAGGTTTAGTGTAGTATCTCTAATACAGTAACCTCTAGTAATACAGTAACCTCTAGGAGCTCTAATACAGTAACCTCTAGTATCTCTAATACAGTAATCTCTAGTATCTCTAATACAGTAACCTATAGTATCTCTAATACAGTAACCTCTAGTATCTCTAATAGAGTAACCTCTAGTGTCTCTAATACAGTAACCTCTAGTATCTCTAATACAGTAATCTCTAGTAATACAGTAACCTCTAGTATCTCTAATACAGTAACCTCTAGGACTCTAATACAGTAACCTCTATCTCTAATACAGTAACCTCTAGTATCTCTAATACAGTAACCTCTAGGACTCTAATACAGTAACCTCTATCTCTAATACAGTAACCTCTAGTATCTCTAATACAGTAACCTCTAGTATCTCTAATACAGTAACCTCTAGTATCTCTAATACAGTAACCTCTGGTATCTCTAATACAGTAACCTCTAGTATCTCTAATACAGTAACCTCTGGTATCTCTAATTCAGTAACCTCTATCTCTAATACAGTAACCTCTAGTATCTCTAATACAGTAACCTCTAGTAATACAGTAACCTCTAGTATCTCTAATACAGTAACCTCTAGGACTCTAATACAGTAACCTCTATCTCTAATACAGTAACCTCTAGTATCTCTAATACAGTAACCTCTAGGACTCTAATACAGTAACCTCTATCTCTAATACAGTAACCTCTAGTGTCTCTAATACAGTAACCTCTGGTATCTCTAATACAGTAACCTCTAGTGTCTCTAATACAGTAACCTCTTGTCTCTCTAATACAGTAACCTCTAGTGTCTCTAATACAGTAACCTCTAGTATCTCTAATACAGTAACCTCTAGTATCTCTAATACAGTAACCTCTAGTGTCTCTAATACAGTAACCTCTAGTAATACAGTAACCTCTAGTGTCTCTAATACAGTAACCTGTAGTGTCTCTAATACAGTAACCTCTGGTGTCTCTAATACAGTAACCTCTAGTAATACAGTAACCTCTAGTATCTCTAGTACAGTAAACTCTAGTACCTCTAATACAGCAACCTCTAGTGTCTCTAATACAGTAACCTCTAGTATCTCTAATACAGTAACCTCTGGTATCTCTAATACAGTAACCTCTAGTAATACAGTAACCTCTAGTATCTCTAATACAGTAACCTCTAGTAATACAGTAACCTCTAGTATCTCTAATACAGTAACCTCTAGTAATACAGTAACCTCTAGTATCTCTAATACAGTAGCCTGTAGTATCTCTAATACAGTAACCTCTAGTAATACAGTAACCTCTAGTGTCTCTAATACAGTAACCTCTAGTGTCTCTAATACAGTAACTTCTAGTAATACAGTAACCTCTAGTATCTCTAACACAGTAACCTCTAGTATCTCTAATACAGTAACCTGTAGTATCTCTAATACAGTAACCTCTAGTAATACAGTAACCTCTAGTATCTCTAATACAGTAACCTCTAGTATCTCTAATACAGTAACCTCTAGTATCTCTAATACAGTAACCTCTAGTGTCTCTAATACAGTAACCTCTGGTATCTCTAATACAGTAACCTCTGGTATCTCTAATACAGTAACCTCTAGTATCTCTAATACAGTAAGCTCTAGTATCTCTAATACAGTAACCTCTAGTATCTCTAATACAGTAACCTCTAGTATCTCTAACACAGTAACCTCTAGTATCTCTAATACAGTAACCTCCAGTAATACAGTAACCTCTAGTATCTCTAATACAGTAACCTCTAGTATCTCTAATACAGTAACCTCTAGTATCTCTAATACAGTAACCTCTAGTGTCTCTAATACAGTAATCTCTAGTATCTCTAACACAGTAACCTCTAGTATCTCTAATACAGTAACCTCTAGTAATACAGTAACGTCTAGTATCTCTAATACAGTAACCTCTAGTAATACAGTAACCTCTAGTATCTCTAACACAGTAACCTCTAGTGTCTCTAATACAGTAACCTCTGGTATCTCTAACACAGTAACCTCTAGTATCTCTAATACAGTAACCTCTAGTAATACAGTAACCTCTAGTATCTCTAATACAGTAACCTCTAGTGTCTCTAATACAGTAACCTCTAGTAATACAGTAACCTCTAGTATCTCTAACACAGTAACCTCTAGTGTCTCTAACACAGTAACCTCTAGTATCTCTAATACAGTAACCTCTAGTAATACAGTAACCTCTGGTATCTCTAATACAGTAACCTCTAGTAATACAGTAACCTCTAGTATCTCTAACACAGTAACCTCTAGTAATACAGTAACCTCTAGTATCTCTAATACAGTAACCTCTAGTATCTCTAATACAGTAACGTCTAGTATCTCTAACACAGTAACCTCGGTCCTTTGTTTGATTGGGATGTTTCTGTCTGTGTGTGTCTGTCTACAGGTGGTTTCTCAGAGTTTTCCCAGCTGTTTCCAGGTCTGTGTGAAGGTAAGGCTCTTCTGGCCACATCCTGCCTGGTCCCCACCTGCCTCTCTCAGCCCTGCCTGCCCCTCAACACCTCTGGTCCAACACGCATCCTGCCTCACCTTTACCTGGGCTGTCAGAGAGACGTACTCAACAAGGTATTAGATATATTATAGGATACCTAGTTTATATATTACTATATATTACTATATCATATATATATATTATAGGATACCTAGTTTATATATTACTATATATTACTATATCATATATATATATTATAGGATACCTAGTTTATATATTACTATATATTACTATATCATATATATATATTATAGGATACCTAGTTTATATATTACTATATATTACTATATCATATATATATTATAGAATACCTAGTTTATATATTACTATATATTACTATATCATATATATATTATAGAATACCTAGTTTATATATTACTATATATTACTATATCATATATATATTATAGGATACCTAGTTTATATATTACTATATATTACTATATATTACTATATCATATATATATATTATAGAATACCTAGTTTATATATTACTATATATACTCAACAAGGTAATCAATATATTATAGGATACCTAGTTTATATATTACTATATATTACTATATATATAATATATATATATATATATATATTATAGGATACCTAGTTTATATATTACTATATATTACTATATATTACTATATCATATATATATATATTATAGGATACCTAGTTTATATATTACTATATATTACTATATCATATATATATTATAGGATACCTAGTTTATATATTACTATATATTACTATATCATATATATATTATAGGATACCTAGTTTATATATTACTATATATTACTATATCAT
Source organism: Salmo trutta (assembly GCF_901001165.1). Classification (NCBI taxonomy): domain Eukaryota; kingdom Metazoa; phylum Chordata; class Actinopteri; order Salmoniformes; family Salmonidae; genus Salmo; species Salmo trutta. Next base: position 42,962 of record NW_021823340.1, on the reverse strand, counting down.
ATATTATAGGATACCTAGTTTATATATTACTATATATTACTATATCATATATATATATATATTGTAGGATACCTAGTTTATATATTACTATATCATATATATATATTATAGGATACCTAGTTTATATATTACTATATATTACTATATCATATATATATTATAGGATACCTAGTTTATATATTACTATATATTAGTATATCATATATATATTATAGGATACCTAGTTTATATATTACTATATATTACTATATCATATATATATATATATATATGATAGGATACCTAGTTTATATATTACTATATATTACTATATATTACTACATATATAATATATATATATATATATATATATATATATATTATAGGATACCTAGTTTATATATTACTATATATTACTATATCATATATATATTATAGGATACCTAGTTTATATATTACTATATATTACTATATCATATATATATTATAGGATACCTAGTTTATATATTACTATATATTACTATATCATATATATATATATATATGATAGGATACCTAGTTTATATATTACTATATATTACTATATATTACTATATATATAATATATATATATATATATATATATATATTATAGGATACCTAGTTTATATATTACTATATATTACTATATCATATATATATTATAGAATACCTAGTTTATATATTACTATATATATCATAGCATTTTAGCCAGCTGTCTTCCTCCCTCCTCTACAGGAAGTGATGTGTGTAAAAGCATTCTAACCAGCTGTATTCCTCCCTCCTCTGCAGGAAGTGATGTGTGTGTAAAAGCATTCTAACCAGCTGTATTCCTCCCTCCTCTGCAGGAAGTGATGTGTGTGTGTAAAGCATTCTAACCAGCTGTATTCCTCCCTCTACAGGAAGTGATGCAGCGGAATGAGATAGCGTACGTACTAAATGCCAGTAACACATGTCCCAAACCAGACTACATCCCAGAGTCTCACTTCCTGCGAGTTCCTGTCAACGACAGCTTCTGTGAGAAGATCCTCCCCTGGTTGGACAGATCTGTAGAGTTCATAGAGAAGGCCAAAGCCTCCAACGCCTGTGTGCTGGTCCACTGTCTGGCTGGCATCTCGCGCTCGGCAACCATCGCTATCGCTTACATCATGACGAGGATGGACATGTCACTAGACGAAGCTTACAGGTGAGATGAGTGAAACCCCCGTAGGACCATAATAAGGATTTACAGGTGAGATGTAGGACCATAATAAGGATTTACAGGTGAGATGTAGGACCATAATAAGGATTTACAGGTGAGATGTAGGACCATAATAAGGATTTACAGGTGAGATGTAGGACCAAAATAAGGATTTACAGGTGAGATGTAGGACCATAATAAGGATTTACAGGTGAGATGTAGGACCATAATAAGGATTTACAGGTGAGATGTTGGACCATAATAAGGATTTACAGGTGAGATGTAGGACCATAATAAGGATTTACAGGTGAGATGTAGGACCATAATAAGGATTTGCAGGTGAGATGTAGGACCATAATAAGGATTTACAGGTGAGATGTAGGACCATAATAAGGATTTACAGGTGAGATGTAGGACCATAAGGTGAGATGTAGGACCATAATAAGTATTTACAGGTGAGATGTAGGACCATAAGGTGAGATGTAGGACCATAATAAGGATTTACAGGTGAGATGTAGGACTATAATAAGGATTTACATGTGAGATGTAGGACCATAATAAGGATTTACAGGTGAGATGTTGGACCATAATAAGGGTTCACAGGTGAGATGTAGGACCATAATAAGGATTTACAGGTGAGATGTAGGACCATAATAAGGATTTACAGGTGAGATGTAGGACCATAATAAGGATTTACAGGTGAGATGTAGGACCATAATAAGGATTTACAGGTGAGATGTAGGACCAGAATAAGGATTTACAGGTGAGATGTAGGACCATAATAAGGATTTACAGGTGAGATGTAGGACCATAATAAGGATTTACAGGTGAGATGTAGGACCATAATAAGGATTTACAGGTGAGATGTAGGACCATAATAAGGATTTATAGGTGAGATGTAGGACCATAATAAGGATTTACAGGTGAGATGTAGGACCATAATAAGGATTTACAGGTGAGATGTAGGACCATAATAAGGATTTACAGGTGAGATGAATGAACACAGTGCATTGTGGGGGGGGCTCTAATGATGGCTGTGATGGGAGCCTCAGCTGGTCATCCTGAATGAAAACAGTGCATTGTGGGGGGGCTCTAATGATGGCTGTGATGGGAGCCTCAGCTGGTCATCCTGAATGAACACAGTGCATTGTGGGGGGGCTGTAATGATTGCTGTGATGGGAGCCTCAGCTGGTCATCCTGAATGAAAACAGTGCATTGTGGGGGGGCTCTAATGATGGCTGTGATGGGAGCCTCAGCTGGTCATCCTGAATGAACACAGTGCATTGTGGGGGGGCTCTAATGATGGCTGTGATGGGAGCCTCAGCTGGTCATCCTGAATGAACACAGTGCATTGTGGGGTGGGGCTCTAATGATGGCTGTGATGGGAGCCTCAGCTGGTCATCCTGAATGAAAACAGTGCATTGTGGGGTGGGGCTCTAATGATGGCTGTGATCGGAGCCTCAGCTGGTCATCCTGAATGAAAACAGTGCATTGTGGGGGGGCTCTAATGATGGCTGTGATGGGAGCCTCAGCTGGTCATCCTGAATGAACACAGTGCATTGTGGGGGGGCTCTAATGATGGCTGTGATGGGAGCCTCAGCTGGTCATCCTGAATGAAAACAGTGCATTGTGGGGGGGCTCTAATGATGGCTGTGATGGGAGCCTCAGCTGGTCATCCTGAATGAACACAGTGCATTGTGGGGGAGGGGCTCTAATGATGGCTGTGATGGGAGCCTCAGCTGGTCATCCTGAATGAAAACAGTGCATTGTGGGGGAGGGGCTCTAATGATGGCTGTGATGGGAGCCTCAGCTGGTCATCCTGAATGAACACAGTGCATTGTGGGGGGGGGGGGGGGGGGCTCTAATGATGGCTGTGGTGGGAGCCTCAGCTGGTCATCCTGAATGAACACAGTGCATTGTGGGGGAGGGGCTCTAATGATGGCTGTGATGGGAGCCTCAGCTGGTCATCCTGAATGAAAACAGTGCATTGTGGGGGGGGGCTCTAATGATGGCTGTGATGGGAGCCTCAGCTGGTCATCCTGAATGAAAACAGTGCATTGTGGGGGGGGGGGGGGGGTCTAATGATGGCTGTGATGGGAGCCTCAGTTGTTCATCCTGAATGAAAACAGTGCATTGTGGGGGAGGGGCTCTAATGATGGCTGTGATGGGAGCCTCAGCTGGTCATCCTGAATGAAAACAGTGCATTGTGGGGGGGGGGGGGGGCTCTAATGATGGCTGTGATGGGAGCCTCAGCTGGTCATCCTGAATGAAAACAAAACAGTGCATTGTGGGGGGGGGGGGGGGGTCTAATGATGGCTGTGATGGGAGCCTCAGCTGGTCATCCTGAATGAAAACAGTGCATTGTGGGGGGGGCTCTAATGATGGCTGTGATGGGAGCCTCAGCTGGTCATCCTGAATGAAAACAGTGCATTGTGGGGGGGGCTCTAATGATGGCTGTGATGGGAGCCTCAGCTGGTCATCCTGAATGAAAACAGTGCATTGTGGGGGGGGCTCTAATGATGGCTGTGATGGGAGCCTCAGTAGCATCTCTACTGATGACTCCTGTCTCAACCCTCTAGTTTTTCCAACTCCGTAACAACCCAGTGTTTTACGGCATCACTACTGATGACTCCTGTATGTTTCCGTCTTTCCTCTCCAGGTTCGTGAAGGAGAAGAGGCCCACCATCTCTCCTAACTTCAACTTCCTGGGTCAGCTGTTGGACTTTGAGAAGAAGATCAAGACTCCTGGAAGGTCGGAGATTAGAGAGACCGTTGGAGTCAAACCCTGTCCCTTCCTCCTCCACCACCCCCTGCTAGAGCAGGACCCCTCTAACCCTACCCCCAGCCTCCCAGACCCTGCCCTGGCCCTGCTGGAGCCCCTGACCCTGCCGTGTGTCTTGGCCCCCTGGCCTCCAGAAGAGAGGCTCCTGGCTCAGGCTCTCCAGGGGCTCCAAGACCTCCAGCTGAACCAGGGAACGGAGGACAACGCCGCCCAGCTGAAAAGGTCCTTCTCTCTGGACATCAAGTCGTACAGGGAGCCAGGAGGCCGCAGCGGCGCCCCCGTGAGGCCGTACCCACACCCTACGTCCCACCCCGGCGCCCAGGAGTATTATAATCCATCCGTGAGCTTCAAGGAGCCTGCTGGGAAACCGTGTCAGTTCTCTCCTGTGAAGGAGATGTCAGAGCAGTCTACACCTGAGCCGAGCCCTGACAAGGAGAAGGACGACGGCCTCGCGGACCCTGCTGCTACGTCTGTTGTTCCCACTGCTACTCCTGTAGTCTCCACCACAACCATCACCTCTTCTTCCACCTCCCTTCCCGGCACCACTACCAGTACTACCACCTCCAACCAGCCCAGCGTGAAGCAACCCGGCCAGGCTAAGCCCCTCTCCTGTTCCCAGCAGCTCCAGCGTAGTGGCAGTATGGAAGAGAGCTCTAACCCTACCCTTAACCACACCCCTCACACCACCGGCTTCCTGTTCGGCCTATCACGTTCCCAGCAGCACCTGTCCAAGCCCGCCCCTAACCTAGGCTCCGCCCTGAAGGGCTGGCACTCTGACATCCTATTGGGTCCCGTCACCGTGTCGTCGGGTGGATGGTACCTCTCCGAGTCGTCGCACCGCTTCTACTCCACCTCCGCCATCTTAGGAAGCGGGGCGAACATTCTAGGGGGTGGCGGCGCGGCGGCGTACAGCGTGAGCCAGGGGTTGGAGGAGGTGCGGCGGCGAGGGAGGCAGAGGAGCGGCGACCACGGGGACTCGCGGAGGAGCTGGCACGAGGAGAGCACCTTGGAGAAGCAGCTGAAGAGACGGAGCTGTCAGATGGAAATCGGAGACAGGATGAGAGGAGGAGGAGGAGGAGGAGGAGAGACTAGCTCCAGGGAGGAGATGGGGAGTCACAGCAGCTTCTCGGGAAGCATGGAGGTCATCCAGGTGTCCTGAGAGAGGACATTTCAACATGGCCTCCGGTCCAACCCGTTACGGAATCATTGATTTGAAATGGAGACGTCCGTTCTAGGGAGTTTTAACATCCTCAGATCAGACCAGTCCCATGTTGAGGGGAAAGACTTGTTCTGGACCCGCCTTATTATCCCACTAGGGACTTGAACCTTGACCTGATCTAGCGGCTCTGTGTACTGGTGTCGCGACAGTTGGCATTAATGTAGTTTGAACTTTGACCTGGAAGCAGAAAGCAGCTGTGTGATGATGATGATGATGAATGTGATGAAGAGGTGAACTCTGAGAGGATTGAGACGAACTTGAGTCTTTTGTTTGGATGAGTGTTCATCGTTTTTCATTTATTTCTGAATGTTGATGATCGTCGTCAACAGCAGTAGATGTCTGCCTGACGTTGGATACATGGAGCTTTTATGAAGCCTTATGAAGTCTTTATGAAGCCTTAAAGAAGTCTTTATGAAGCCTTAAAGAAGTCTTTATGAAGCCTTAAAGTAGTCTTTATGAAGCCTTAAAGAAGTCTTTATGAAGCCTTAAAGAAGTCTTTATGAAGCCTTTAGCAGTCTTTATGAAGCCTTTAGCAGTCTTTATGAAGCCTTTAGCAGTCTTTATGAAGCCTTAAGAAGTCTTTATGAAGCCTTAAAGTAGTCTTTATGAAGCCTTATGAAGCCTTAAGAAGTCTTTATGAAGCCTTAAGAAGTCTTTATGAAGCCTTAAAGTAGTCTTTATGAAGCCTTAAGAAGTCTTTATGAAGCCTTAAAGAAGTCTTTATGAAGCCTTAAGAAGTCTTTATGAAGCCTTAAGAAGTCTTTATGAAGCGTTATGAAGAACGGGATCAGAGATCCTTGATATCCCTGTGTCAAATCATCCAATACCTCACACATCCAAATTAGAGGCTTCTTCTGTTCCTCTGTCTTCTTCTGATGTTGGAGCTCATTGACAATTCAAATCTCAGGTCTTATTTGAGCAGCAAGAAAAGATGCTTGAACAACTGAACAGTTCCCGAACAGTTCCCGAACAGCTCCCGAACAGTTCCCGAACAGCTCCCGAACAGTTCCCGAACAGCTCCCGAACAGCTCCCGAACAGCTCCCGAACAGCTCCCGAACAGCTCCCGAACAGTTCCCGAACAGTTCCCGAACAGCTCCCGAACAGTTCCCGAACAGTTCCCGAACAGCTCCCGAACAGCTCCCGAACAGTTCCCGAACAGTTCAGTTGGTAGAGAATGGCGCTTATACCCAGACGCAAAATGTATGTACGCATGACTGTAAATCACTTTGGATTAAAGCGCTAAATATTTTATGTTATTAACGAACGGTGTGGTTGTGGGTTTTGTCCGATACCTGTGGTGAAGGAATGATGTCATGACTCTGATACCTGTGGTGAAGGAATGATGTAATGGCTGATACCTGTGGTGAAGGAATGATGTTATGACTCTGATACCTGTGGTGAAGGAATGATGTAATGACTCTGATACCTGTGGTGAAGGAATGATGTAATGACTCTGATACCTGTGGTGAAGGAATGATGTAATGACTGATACCTGTGGTGAAGGAATGATGTTATGACTCTGATACCTGTGGTGAAGGAATAATGTCATGACTCTGATACCTGTGGTGAAGGAATGATGTCATGACTGATACCTGTGGTGAAGGAATGATGTAATGACTCTGATACCTGTGGTGAAGGAATGATGTAATGACTCTGATACCTGTGGTGAAGGAATGATGTAATGACTGATACCTGTGGTGAAGGAATGATGTAATGGCTGATACCTGTGGTGAAGGAATGATGTAATGACTGATACCTGTGGTGAAGGAATGATGTCATGACTCTGATACCTGTGGTGAAGGAATGATGTCATGACTCTGATACCTGTGGTGAAGGAATGATGTAATGACTCTGATACCTGTGGTGAAGGAATGATGTAATGACTCTGATACCTGTGGTGAAGGAATGATGTAATGACTCTGATACCTGTGGTGAAGGAATGATGTAATGACTGATACCTGTGGTGAAGGAATGATGTAATGACTCTGATACCTGTGGTGAAGGAATGATGTAATGACCCTGATACCTGTGGTGAAGGAATGATGTAATGACTGATACCTGTGGTGAAGGAATGATGTAATGACTCTGATACCTGTGGTGAAGGAATGATGTAATGACTCTGATACCTGTGGTGAAGGAATGATGTAATGACTGATAACTGTGGTGAAGGAATGATGTAATGACTGATACCTGTGGTGAAGGAATGATGTAATGACTCTGATACCTGTGGTGAAGGAATGATGTCATGACTCTGATACCTGTGGTGAAGGAATGATGTAATGACTCTGATACCTGTGGTGAAGGAATGATGTCATGACTCTGATACCTGTGGTGAAGGAATGATGTAATGACTGATACCTGTGGTGAAGGAATGATGTCATGACTCTGATACCTGTGGTGAAGGAATGATGTAATGACTGATACCTGTGGTGAAGGAATGATGTCATGACTCTGATACCTGTGGTGAAGGAATGATGTAATGACTCTGATACCTGTGGTGAAGGAATGATGTCATGACTCTGATACCTGTGGTGAAGGAATGATGTCATGACTCTGATACCTGTGGTGAAGGAATGATGTAATGACTCTGATACCTGTGGTGAAGGAATGATGTAATGACTCTGATACCTGTGGTGAAGGAATGATGTCATGACTCTGATACCTGTGGTGAAGGAATGATGTAATGACGGATACCTGTGGTGAAGGAATGATGTAATGACTCTGATACCTGTGGTGAAGGAATGATGTCATGACTCTGATACCTGTGGTGAAGGAATGATGTAATGACTGATACCTGTGGTGAAGGAATGATGTAATGACTCTGATACCTGTGGTGAAGGAATGATGTAATGACTGATACCTGTGGTGAAGGAATGATGTCATGACTGATACCTGTGGTGAAGGAATGATGTAATGACTCTGATACCTGTGGTGAAGGAATGATGTAATGACTCTGATACCTGTGGTGAAGGAATGATGTAATGACTCTGATACCTGTGGTGAAGGAATGATGTCATGACTCTGATACCTGTGGTGAAGGAATGATGTCATGACTCTGATACCTGTGGTGAAGGAATGATGTCATGACTGATACCTGTGGTGAAGGAATGATGTAATGACCCTGATACCTGTGGTGAAGGAATGATGTAATGACTCTGATACCTGTGGTGAAGGAATGATGTCATGACTCTGATACCTGTGGTGAAGGAATGATGTAATGACTGATACCTGTGGTGAAGGAATGATGTCATGACCCTGATACCTGTGGTGAAGGAATGATGTAATGACTGATACCTGTGGTGAAGGAATGATGTAATGACTCTGATACCTGTGGTGAAGGAATGATGTAATGACTCTGATACCTGTGGTGAAGGAATGATGTAATGACTGATACCTGTGGTGAAGGAATGATGTAATGACTCTGATACCTGTGGTGAAGGAATGATGTAATGACTCTGATACCTGTGGTGAAGGAATGATGTAATGACTCTGATACCTGTGGTGAAGGAATGATGTAATGACTCTGATACCTGTGGTGAAGGAATGATGTAATGACTCTGATACCTGTGGTGAAGGAATGATGTAATGACTCTGATACCTGTGGTGAAGGAATGATGTAATGACTCTGATACCTGTGGTGAAGGAATGATGTAATGTCTGATACCTGTGGTGAAGGAATGATGTAATGACTCTGATACCTGTGGTGAAGGAATGATGTAATGTCTGATACCTGTGGTGAAGGAATGATGTAATGACTCTGATACCTGTGGTGAAGGAATGATGTCATGACTCTGATACCTGTGGTGAAGGAATGATGTAATGTCTGATACCTGTGGTGAAGGAATGATGTAATGACTCTGATACCTGTGGTGAAGGAATGATGTAATGTCTGATACCTGTGGTGAAGGAATGATGTAATGACTCTGATACCTGTGGTGAAGGAATGATGTAATGACTGATACCTGTGGTGAAGGAATGATGTCATGACCCTGATACCTGTGGTGAAGGAATGATGTAATGACTCTGATACCTGTGGTGAAGGAATGATGTAATGACTCTGATACCTGTGGTGAAGGAATGATGTAATGACTCTGATACCTGTGGTGAAGGAATGATGTAATGACTCTGATACCTGTGGTGAAGGAATGATGTAATGACTCTGATACCTGTGGTGAAGGAATGATGTAATGACTGATACCTGTGGTGAAGGAATGATGTAATGACTCTGATACCTGTGGTGAAGGAATGATGTAATGACTCTGATACCTGTGGTGAAGGAATGATGTCATGACCCTGATACCTGTGGTGAAGGAATGATGTAATGACTCTGATACCTGTGGTGAAGGAATGATGTAATGACTCTGATACCTGTGGTGAAGGAATGATGTAATGACTCTGATACCTGTGGTGAAGGAATGATGTAATGACTCTGATACCTGGCAGCGACGGAGCCAAGACAGTTGGGGAAATTCCACCTCTCCAGGAACTCGGCAGCGACGGAGCCAAGACAGTTGGGGAAATTCCACCTCTCCAGGAACTCGGCAGCGACGGAGCCAAGACAGTTGGGGAAATTCCACCTCTCCAGGAACTCGGCAGCGACGGAGCCAAGACAGTTGGGGAAATTCCACCTCTCCAGGAACTCGGCAGCGACGGAGCCAAGACAGTTGGGGAAATTCCACCTCTCCAGGAACTCGGCAGCGACGGAGCCAAGACAGTTGGGGAAATTCCACCTCTCCAGGAACTCGGCAGCGACGGAGCCAAGACAGTTGGGGAAATTCCACCTCTCCAGGAACTCGGCAGCGACGGAGCCAAGACAGTTGGGGAAATTCCACCTCTCCAGGAACTCGGCAGCGACGGAGCCAAGACAGTTGGGGAAATTCCACCTCTCCAGGAACTCGGCAGCGACGGAGCCAAGACAGTTGGGGAAATTCCACCTCTCCAGGAACTCGGCAGCGACGGAGTCAAGACAGTTGGGGAAATTCCACCTCTCCAGGAACTCGGCAGCGACGGAGCCAAGACAGTTGGGGAAATTCCACCTCTCCAGGAACTCGGCAGCGACGGCCCTCCAGTCTTCCTCCTTGGGGACAGGCATGTATTCACCAACCAGACAGTCCCAAATGGCTTGTGCCACAGAGGGGATCGTGGACCGTCCAACTCGGAAGCTGATTCCGTTGGTCCTGTAGGAGTCTCCTTTCGCCAAGAATCTAGAATATAATTCAAAATAATGATCAAAATTGTGTGTAACTTGAATTCCACCCACATATTCTATCTACTCATATAGCTACCTAATTACAGTTTATTATGCTCTACTAATTATATTGTAATACTCGTCAACCATCATTAACAATGAATGAAACAGTACAATTCAGTCTATGACTATATCATTAAACTGTAGCCCAGGCCAACTCTACTCTTAGAAAGAATTGTACTATCTACTTAAAAGGGTTCTCCGGCTGTCCCCATAGGAGAACCCTTTTTGGTTCCAGGCAGTACCCCTATTGGTTCCAAGTAGAACCCTATTGGTTCCAGGTAGAACCCTATTGGTTCCAGGTATAACCCTTTTGGTTCCAGGTAGAACCCCTTTTGGTTCCAAGTAGAACCCCTTTTGGTTCCAAGTAGAACCCTATTGGGTTCCAGGTAGAACCCTTTTGGTTCCAAGTAGAACCCCTTTTGGTTCCAAGTAGAACCCTATTGGGTTCCAGGTAGAACCCTATTGGTTCCAGGTGGAACCCCTTTTGGTTCCAGGTAGAACCCCTTTTGGTTCCAAGTAGAACCCTATTGGGTTCCATGTATAACATTTTCCCCAAAGGGTTATACCTGGAACCAAAAATGGTTCTCCTATGGGGAAAGCAGAAGGACAATTTTGGAACCTTTTTCTCTAAGAGTGTATGTGAGTCCAATAAGAACGTAATGAATGACTGTAACTGTCTTCAACAACAAGGGGTCCTGGTGAAGACTAGCCTACCTTCATCAGGGCAGAAAGCCTGTAACTGGTGAAGACTAGCCTACCTTCATCAGGGCAGAAGGCCTGTAACTGGTGAAGACTAGCCTACCTTCATCAGGGCAGAAGGCACCTCAACTTTCTCTTCATTTGGTAACATTGCATAATTAAAAAAAGGATTATAAACCAACTTTGGGAAAAAGTTATAGTCCTAATGAACATTCTGTAAAAGTACATCTGATGTCAAATAGGGACAATTAACTAGAGAGCCCTTTAGCTAGCTATGTTGCACATAAAAAACAATGTATCAAATATCAAGCAATTATGGTATCAAAGGATTTAAAAATGTACTAGAATGTATCTTCCGGAGACAAATCGCCAAGCGTTCGACTGGGCTGATGGACTCCCGGTAGTTGGTATCCATCCGGGCGATCCTGGCTCCAACCATCTGGAGCAGGTGATCGAACTGGCTTCGGTCCAGACGAAAGTAACTTGGGAATTTCTCTTCCAAACAGTCGAAGCTCTTGAATGAGACGGTGGAACCTCCCCTTCCTGCTTTCAGGACTTTAACCATCTCTGGACCTACACAGACCTGCGCTTTCAGGACTTTAACCATCTCTGGACCTACACAGACCTGCGCTTTCGGGACTTTAACCATCTCTGGACCTACACAGACCTGCGCTTTCAGGACTTTAACCATCTCTGGACCTACACAGACCTGCGCTTTCGGGACTTTAACCATCTCTGGACCTACACAGACCTGCGCTTTCAGGACTTTAACCATCTCTGGACCTACACAGACCTGCGCTTTCGGGACTTTAACCATCTCTGGACCCACACAGACCTGCGCTTTCGGGACTTTAACCATCTCTGGACCCACACAGACCTGCGCTTTCGGGACTTTAACCATCTCTGGACCCACACAGACCTGCGCTTTCAGGACTTTAACCCATCTCTGGACCCACACAGACCTGCGCTTTCAGGACTTTAACCATCTCTGGACCCACACAGACCTGCACTTTCAGGACTTTAACCATCTCTGGACCTACACAGACCTGCGCTTTCAGGACTTTAACCATCTCTGGACCTACACAGACCTGCGCTTTCGGGACTTTAACCATCTCTGGACCTACACAGACCTGCGCTTTCAGGACTTTAACCATCTCTGGACCTACACAGACCTGCGCTTTCAGGACTTTAACCATCTCTGGACCCACACAGACCTGCGCTTTCAGGACTTTAACCATCTCTGGACCTACACAGACCTGCGCTTTCAGGACTTTAACCATCTCTGGACCCACACAGACCTGCGCTTTCGGGACTTTAACCATCTCTGGACCTACACAGACCTGCGCTTTCAGGACTTTAACCATCTCTGGACCCACACAGACCTGCGCTTTCAAGACTTTAACCATCTCTGGACCTACACAGACCTGCACTTTCGGCGGGGCTGGTCCCGGCCCAACAGGGCGATGAAGACCACCTTCCTCAACGTTGGTTAGAGACAGGTAGCCTAGTGGTTAGAGACAGGTAGCCTAGTGGTTAGAGGCAGGTAGCCTAGTGGTTAGAGGCAGGTAGCCTAGTGGTTAGAGGCAGGTAGCCTAGTGGTTAGAGGCAGGTAGCCTAGTGGTTAGAGGCAGGTAGCCTAGTGGTTAGAGACAGGTAGCCTCGTGGTTAGAGGCAGGTAGCCTAGTGGTTAGAGACAGGTAGCCTAGTGGTTAGAGACAGGTAGCCTAGTGGTTAGAGACAGGTAGCCTAGTGGTTAGAGACAGGTAGCCTAGTGGTTAGAGCGTTGGGCCAAATCAAATGTATTTATAAAGCCCTTCTTACATCAGCTGATATCTCAAAGTGCTGTACAGAAACCCAGCCTAGTATCCGAAATGTTGCTGGATCGAATCCCTGAGCTGACAAGGTACAAATCTGTCGTTCTGTCCCCTGAACAAGGCAGTTAACCCACTGTTCCCTGGTGGGCTGTCATTGAAAATAAGTATTTGTTCTAAACTGACTTATCTAGTTAAATAAAGGTTAAATAAAAAGCTGAAGACGGATCTGCACCTAGAGAGATATTACCACCTACGTTAGAAAATATCGAGGCGGTTTATTTTAATGCTTATTCTACCCAATAAAAATTCACTAAATCCCAGATTTGACTCTTCATTGCGCACATGTTAGGCTACACACGAAATATATTGCAACAAATTACAGAGTAACCTGCAGGTCGAGATATGTAAGTCATGTATTTATATTTTAATGCAGTCATCTCGGTTTTCATTTGAAGCAATTTTTTTTTTTTATGTCACTTGTTTGTATGAATTTCAAAGACACTGGCAACTTGTATTTGTAGTTAACTTTGTTCTGAAGTTATCTGCGGTCACAGAGACGGATAAACTATATCATTCTATGTTTATCCTCGGCTTTTGTGTAGAAGGGGATGCGGGACGTCAAATATAATTTTATCTGAAGACGCATTTAGCTACAAGTGGAGGCAGATGCGCGTTTTCAAGCGCAACATTATTATCGATGGGTTTTAGGAAACAGCGCAGAGATTAAATGACGCTCCTATAAAGCTTCCAGCGATACATTCAGCCTTAAAATGCTTCTGGGAAAATTGGGCCCCAGAATGTTGACTGGGAAGTTGCCTGTGTAAATGCAGCCATAGAGACACGTTTCATCCATCCCACTGGGCGCAGACGTTAATACAACGTCTATTTCAGCGTTGGTTCAACGACAATTTCATTGAAATGATGTGGGGGGAAAAAAACGTTGATTCAACTAAATAATCCTTCTGAACACCTGGTTGTAGTCAGTGAGCTCTTCATTTGGCTGCAACATGTTTTGTTGTTGGGTTGGAACCCAAAGGAGGTTGGTGGCTCCTTAATTAGGGAGGACGGGGGCTCCTGGTAATATCTGGAATGGAATCAGTGGAACGGTGGCTCCTTAATTAGGGAGGATGGGGGCTCCTGGTAATATCTGGAACGGAATCAGTGGAACGGTGGCTCCTTAATTAGGGAGGATGGGGGCTCCTGGTAATATCTGGAGGGAGTCAGTGGAACGGTGGCTCCTTAATTAGGGAGGACGGGGGCTCCTGGTAATATCTGGAGCGGAATCAGTGGAACGGTGGCTCCTTAATTTGGGAGGACGGGGGCTCCTGGTAATATCTGGAGGGAATCAGTGGAACAGTGGCTCCTTAATTAGGGAGGACGGGGGCTCCTGGTAATATCTGGAACGGAATCAGTGGAACGGTGGCTCCTTAATTAGGGAGGACGGGGGCTCCTGGTAATATCTGGAGCGGAGTCAGTGGAACGGTGGTTCCTTAATTAGGGAGGACGGGGGCTCCTGGTAATATCTGGAACGGAATCAGTGGAACGGTGGTTCCTTAATTAGGGAGGACGGGGCTCCTGGTAATGTCTGGAACGGAATCAGTGGAACGGTATTAAAATACATCAAACACATGGGTTTTATTCCATTCCATGTTGTCCGTTCCAGACTTTATTATAAACCCTCCTCTTCCTCTAAACATCCTCTACTGTAAAACCTGCACGCCCGGTGGGTCCACGGTTCCGCCTTTCCCGGTTTCAGGATCTGTAGCTAAGGTCCATGGGCTGCACACAATTAATCACAATACGGTACGGCTCGTGCGCAAACGGTCTGATTGCGGTAGAGGGCGTCGGTGCCATATCGGTGACGGTGCCTGCAGACCAGGGAGGGAGGGGAGAGAGAGAGAGAGAGAGAGAGAGATACAGACAGAGAGAGAGAGGGAGGGAGAGAGAGAGGGAGATACAGACAGAGAGAGAGAGAGAGAGAGAGAGAGAGAGGGGAAGAGGAAGGTAAGGCGGATCTTAGTTAGATGAAACAGACCACACATTTACAATAGAAGTACCATACCGTTTAGTTCAAAACGCTTTTTTCTACCGGTCCTGCGACTTTCTACTTTAACCAGCCTGTGCGTGACCTTTGACGCTCGGTGCGTCGCAGAGGACGACGCGGTTCGGGATCCGGCGACCAGCCGCTCGGACGTCCAAGGTGATAAAAGTCAAGTTCTTCTCTACTCCAGGACTCCAGGATTGTTCCCAGAGAGAAGAGGAGTCATGTACAATGCGCTGATACAGAAGGGTTTGTGAAGCCATTTTCAGCAGGTAAGTGCAGACTTCTCTCGCTTTTTCCCCCCATAAAATAAACACCTTATATATATAGTCATGTGTCTGAAAACAGTAACCTATTGACTGTCGATTGGTCAATTCACCTTTTTGATTATTTACCGAACCAGGTAATATGAATCCTATCCTAGTCTGTATAATGCATCGCTGACAAGATATTCATTTCAACGTGTTGTCGTATTATTATTATTATTATTATTCAAAGCGCTGTATTGAACTGGATCACCGTACCGTATAGACCGTAGCCTTAGACCGTTGCACCGTAGCAACGCGCGCCCGGTTTTTCCCAAAAGCATCTTAAAGGCTAAATTCATCGTTTTGAATCTTCGTAGGAGAATCGGTAAATCTGTTTCCACAAAACCATCGTTATTAAAAAGCCCATAGAACCACGTGGTTTATCCGTCTCTCTGTGACCAGTAGAACCACATGGTTTATCCGTCTCTCTGTGACCATAGAACCACATGGTTTATCCGTCTCTCTGTGACCAGTAGAACCACATGGTTTATCCGTCTCTCTGTGACCAGTAGAACCACATGGTTTATCCGTCTCTCTGTGACCATAGAACCACATGGTTTATCCGTCTCTCTGTGACCATAGAACCACATGGTTTATCCGTCTCTCTGTGACCAGTAGAACCACATGGTTTATCCGTCTCTCTGTGACCCGTAGAACCACATGGTTTATCCGTCTCTCTGTGACCAGTAGAACCACATGGTTTATCCGTCTCTCTGTGACCATAGAACCACATGGTTTATCCGTCTCTCTGTGACCAGTAGAACCACATGGTTTATCCGTCTCTCTGTGACCAGTAGAACCACATGGTTTATCCGTCTCTCTGTGACCAGTAGAACCACATGCTTTATCCGTCTCTCTGTGACCAGTAGAACCACATGGTTTATCCGTCTCTCTGTGACCATAGAACCACATGGTTTATCCGTCTCTCTGTGACCCGTAGAACCACATGGTTTATCCGTCTCTCTGTGACCCGTAGAACCACATGGTTTATCCGTCTCTCTGTGACCAGTAGAACCACATGGTTTATCCGTCTCTCTGTGACCACCGATAACTTCAGAACAAACAAAGTTGACAATGTTTTTTGCCATTAATGCAAACAAGCGAAGTATAAAAAGATGCTTCGAATTAAAACCGAGATGACCGTATAAAAATAAAAACAGTAGGCTATAGGCCTATTTAAATCATATTTAAATAAATATCATGTTCAATTAAGTTTTATTTTTTCTACTTGTAGGCTACTGTCTGTAATTGGTCAATATATTTCATGATTTGTAGCCTAACGATGTGATGATTTGTTGGTTATTATAGGTGTAACCGATGTGAAATGGCTAGCTAGTTAGCGGCGGTGTAACCGGTGTGAAATGGCTAGCTAGTTAGCGGCGGTGTAACCGATGTGAAATGGCTAGCTAGTTAGCGGTGGTGTAACCGATGTGAAATGGCTAGCTAGTTAGCGGTGGTGTAACCGATGTGAAATGGCTAGCTAGTTAGTGGTGGTGTAACCGATGTGAAATGGCTAGCTAGTTAGCGGTGGTGTAACCGGTGTGAAATGGCTAGCTAGTTAGCGGTGGTGTAACCGATGTGAAATGGCTAGCTAGTTAGCGGTGGTGTAACCGATGTGAAATGGCTAGCTAGTTAGCGGTGGTGTAACCGATGTGAAATGGCTAGCTAGTTAGCGGTGGTGTAACCGATGTGAAATGGCTAGCTAGTTAGCGGTGGTGTAACCGATGTGAAACGGCTAGCTAGTTAGCGGCGGTGCGCGCTAATAGCGTTTCAAATCGGGTGGCGCCACTCGCTCCGAGACCTTGAAGTAGTTGTTCCCCTTTGCTCTGCAAAAGGGCCGCGGCTTTTGTGGCGCGGATGGGTAACGATGCTTCGTTGTGGTGTCAGTCAGTTGTTGATGTGTGCAGAGGGTCCCTGGTTCAAGCCCAGGTTGGGGCGAGGAGAGGGACGGAAGCTAGACCGTTACGTAGGGGGTGAGCATTAGAAAATGTAGTCACAACTACTTGACATCACGCATCATTATAACACGGTTATAACCATGTCGTAAATACGTCATAACTAGGGATGCACGATATATCGGTGAACATATCGGAATCGGACGATATTAGCACAAAATGCCAACATTTAGTTTAACTGCGATGCTAAAAACCTGATGTCAAAGCTACCGTGCGTACTTATATAACGTAGGTACATGACGTAATGACGCCACGTTAAAATGTTTGCGCTACACGTGCAAAACAGCATTCCTAACCTAGCCCACAATGTCTGCTGTGTGGATCGAGCAGTCAAGCAGTCATTTGAAAGAGTACGAACATTTCAGCGAGACGACAACTCAAAGACGAGAAATCCAAATTCCAAGATAATGGAATTCATTACCCTTAACAATCAACCGTTCTCTGTCGTGGGTGATGTTGGCTTTCGCCGACTGGTCGAGCACCGGTACACACTAACATTACCAAGTGCTCTATTTTTCAGATGTTGCCCTACCGGAGTTACACAGTAATAGCTTCACTGCTATTAGCTTCACGACATACTACGGAACGCCGTTTGAGTCTTTGCGTGTCAGAAAAGATACAGTAGCTCTGTCAAAGCTGTACAAGAAAGTCTGCAAACACCGGCCACGAACGATGTGTTTTCAATACCGCGTTGGTAATAAAGCATCATTTGTTTGAGCGCAACTTCTGGGCTAGCTAACTAGCTTTAGCTTGGTACCTAGCTAGCACCAATACAACCAGCCTGAAAACAATGACCAGTAGAAACTGCAGTCATTTTCATTATTCTTAGCAATGATTTAGGAATCCTTGTGAGTAAGTATTAGCTAGGTAGCCTTACTTGTTGTTCGACTATTGGAATTGAACTTCAGTTCATGAAAATAAATAGCTAGCCAGCTACTTAACCCTGTTGCCCTAAAGCTAACGTTATAAGCAGCCAGCTACTTAACCCTATTGCCCTAAAGCTAACGTTATAAGCAGCCAGCTACTTAACCCTGTTGCCCTAAAGCTAACGTTATAAGCAGCCAGCTAGCTTCATCTGGCTAGTGAGGCTCGACCGGACCGGGTTATGTGTTGTGAAGCTAGCCACAATAAGGATTAGGCACAATAGTGGAATTTGCTGTTTTCCTTCAAAATAAAAGTATCATTAATATATGTATGTACCTACGGCCGGGTAATGTTGAAGGAACATGTTATATTCACAGTGATGAACAGCACTAGTCTAATCCGAAGGACCGTTCTCTAGCAGATGAAATACATTTATTATACCTGAATCAAACAGCTTAATGCAGTAAAAATACCCTTTATTGATAATCAATCAATTAAGCATCACGGGAATGATCATTATTGATCCTCACTGCAGATGATGATGATAATAATAGGTTAGTAGTGTTTGTGTGAACGAGGCCGGACAAGGCAGGCCGCTGTCGTCCTTTGTAACGTTTCTGGGACTGTATTCCAGTGTTTCCCTGGTTGATAGAAGGGTGTTGGTCTGTTTTTATAGCAGGGTGGACCAGAGATCTCAGTGATATCTTTCATGAAAACATCCAAAGCCCTTCCTAATGTCAGTCAAACCGCTAAGACGACATTGTCATTGCAACATATTTTACCAGACGCTCTTATCCAGAGCAACTTACAGTAGTGAATGCATTACATTTCATACGTTTTTTTTTCTTCTCCGTACTGGTCCCCCCCGTGGGAATCGAACCCACAACCCTTGGCGTTGCAAACACCTTGCTCTACCGACTGAGCCACACGGGATTTTCACACTTTGAGTTGATTTTGATCGTAGCCTAAGTAATTCATGACAAACGGCAGAATATGGGTGTTGAAACATTTGGATGGGCACTACATGTGAAATAGATTTTCACATTTTCAACTTGTGAACAATACGCGGATGTATTTGTCAAGAAGACTGATATGGCAAAAATTCTGAGTCCAAGTCAAAAGTGTTAAAGAGAAAAGTCAATACTTGGGGGACATTCTTGCTGTCCCCTTTTTGTTCGCAAGGCTTTTGGGAATGAAACTTGGGTCTTTTATAGAGAAGAAAGACCTGCACGCTGCTCTTTCTAGCATCACTTCCTCTCTCTGCTTCCTCGTTCACTTGACTTCTATGCCGTCGGCCGCACCTTTGACCCAACATTATCAGCATTATCTGTTTGACCCAACATTACCCAGCATTATCTGTTTGACCCAACATTACCCAGCATTATCTGTTTGACCCAACATTATTAGCATTATCTGTTTGACCCAACATTACCCAGCATTATCTGCTTGACCCAACATTACCCAGCATTATCTGCTTGACCCAACATTACCCAGCATTATCTGTTTGACCCAACATTACCCAGCATTATCCGTTTGACCCAACATTACCCAGCATTATCCGTTTGACCCAACATTACCCAGCATTATCTGTTTGACCCAACATTACCCAGCATTATCGGTTTGACCCAACATTACCCAGCATTATCTGTTTGACCCAACATTACCCAGCATTATCTGTTTGACCCAACATTACCCAGCATTATCTGTTTGACCCAACATTACCCAGCATTATCTGTTTGACCCAACATTACCCAGCATTATCTGACCGCTTTATCTTCTCTTAGCCGCTCCTCTCCAGCGTATGGCACCACCAACACTGATTAGCCGCTCCTCTCCAGCGTATGGCACCACCAACACTGATTAGCCGTTCCTCTCCAGCGTATGGCACCACCAACACTGATTAGCCGCTCCTCTCCAGCGTGTGGCACCACCAACACTGATTAGCCGCTCCTCTCCAGCGTATGGCACCACCAACACTGATTAGCCGTTCCTCTCCAGCGTATGGCACCACCAACACTGATTAGCCGCTCCTCTCCAGCGTATGGCACCACCAACACTGATTAGCCGCTCCTCTCCAGCCTATGGCACCACCAACACTGATTAGCCGCTCCTCTCCAGCGTATGGCACCACCAACACTGATTAGCCGTTCCTCTCCAGCGTATGGCACCACCAACACTGATTAGCCGCTCCTCTCCAGCGTATGGCACCACCAACACTGATTAGCCGCTCCTCTCCAGCGTATGGCACCACCAACACTGATTAGCCGCTCCTCTCCAGCGTATGGCACCACCAACACTGATTAGCCGCTCCTCTCCAGCGTATGGCACCACCAACACTGATTAGCCGCTCCTCTCCAGCGTGTGGCACCACCAACACTGATTAGCCGCTCCTCTCCAGCGTATGGCACCACCAACACTGATTAGCCGCTCCTCTCCAGCGTATGGCACCACCAACACTGATTAGCCGCTCCTCTCCAGCGTATGGCACCACCATCACTGATTAGCCGTTCCTCTCCAGCGTATGGCACCACCAACACTGATTAGCCGCTCCTCTCCAGCGTATGGCACCACCAACACTGATTAGCCGCTCCTCTCCAGCGTATGGCACCACCAACACTGATTAGCCGCTCCTCTCCAGCGTATGGCACCACCAACACTGATTAGCCGCTCCTCTCCAGCGTATGGCACCACCAACACTGATTAGCCGTTCCTCTCCAGCGTATGGCACCACCAACACTGATTAGCCGCTCCTCTCCAGCCTATGGCACCACCAACACTGATTAGCCGCTCCTCTCCAGCCTATGGCACCACCAACACTGATTAGCCGCTCCTCTCCAGCGTATGGCACCACCAACACTGATTAGCCGCTCCTCTCCAGCGTATGGCACCACCAACACTGATTAGCCGCTCCTCTCCAGCCTATGGCACCACCAACACTGATTAGCCGCTCCTCTCCAGCGTATGGCACCACCAACACTGATTAGCCGTTCCTCTCCAGCGTATGGCACCACCAACACTGATTAGCCGCTCCTCTCCAGCGTATGGCACCACCAACACTGATTAGCCGCTCCTCTCCAGCGTATGGCACCACCAACACTGATTAGCCGCTCCTCTCCAGCGTATGGCACCACCAACACTGATTAGCCGCTCCTCTCCAGCGTATGGCACCACCAACACTGATTAGCCGCTCCTCTCCAGCGTATGGCACCACCAACACTGATTAGCCGCTCCTCTCCAGCGTATGGCACCACCAACACTGATTAGCCGCTCCTCTCCAGCGTATGGCACCACCAACACTGATTAGCCGCTCCTCTCCAGCCTATGGCACCACCAACACTGATTAGCCGCTCCTCTCCAGCGTATGGCACCACCAACACTGATTACATTGGGACCAAGAATGTCCTGCTACTACTTTCACTGTGTTTCAAGGGTTCCTTCAAGGTCCTGGGCTGCTTTGATGCTTGTTCCGCTACCATGTTTTGGTGCTGCCGTGTTGTGCTGCTGCCGTGTTGTGCTGCTGCCGTGTTGTGGAGCCGCCGTGTTGTGGAGCCGCCGTGTTGTGCTGCTGCCGTGTTGTGGTGCCGCCGTGTTGTGGTGCCGCCGTGTTGTGGTGCCGCCATGTTGTGGTGCCGCCATGTTGTGGAGCCGCCATGTTGTGTACAAAAAAAAAAATGTATGAAATGTAATGCATTCACTACTGTAAATCGCTCTGGATAAGAGCGTCTGCTAAATGACTAAAATGTAAATGTAAAAATGTGGTGCCGCCATGTTGTGGTGCTGCCATGTTGTGGTGCTGCCATGTTGTGGTGCTGCCATGTTGTGGTGCTGCCATGTTGTGGTGCTGCCATGTTGTGGTGTCGCCATGTTGTGGTGTCGCCATGTTGTGGTGTTGCCGTGTTGTGTTGTTGTCTTAGGTCTCTCTTTATCTAGTGTTGTGGTGCTGCCATGTTGTGTTGTTGTCTTAGGTCTCTCTTTATCTAGTGTTGTTGTGCCGCCATGTTGTGTTGTTGTCTTAGGTCTCTCTTTATCTAGTGTTGTGGTGCCGCCATGTTGTGGTGCCGCCATGTTGTGGTGTTGTGTTGTTGTCTTAGGTCTCTCTTTATCTAGTGTTGTGGTGCCGCCATGTTGTGTTGTTGTCATGTTGTGGTGCTGCCGTGTTGTGTTGTCTTAGGTCTCTCTTTATCTAGTGTTGTGGTGCTGCCATGTTGTGCTGCTGCTATGTTGTGCTGCTGCCATGTTGTGGTGCTGCCATGTTGTGGTGCTGCCATGTTGTGCTGCTGCCATGTTGTGTTGCTGCCATGTTGTGGTGCTGCCATGCTATGTTGTTGTCTTAGGTCTCTCTTTATCTAGTGTTGTGGTGTCCCTCTTGTCGTGATGTGTATTTCGTCCTACATTTTTATTTTTAATCCCAGCCCCCCGTACCCGCAGGAGGCCTTTTAATCCCAGCCCCCCGTCCCCGCAGGAGGCCTTTTAATCCCAGCCCCCCGTCCCCGCAGGAGGCCTTTTAATCCCAGCCCTCCGTACCCGCAGGAGGCCTTTTAATCCCAGCCCCCCGTACCCGCAGGAGGCCTTTTAATCCCAGCCCCCCGTCCCCGCAGGAGGCCTTTTAATCCCAGCCCTCCGTCCCCGCAGGAGGCCTTTTAATCCCAGCCCTCCTTCCCCGCAGGAGGCCTTTTAATCCCAGCCCCCGTCACCGCAGGAGGCCTTTTAATCCCAGCCCCCCGTCCCCGCAGGAGGCCTTTTAATCCCAGCCCCCCGTCCCCGCAGGAGGCCTTTTAATCCCAGCCCCCCGTCCCCGCAGGAGGCCTTTTAATCCCAGCCCCCCGTACCCGCAGGAGGCCTTTTAATCCCAGCCCCCCGTCCCCGCAGGAGGCCTTTTAATCCCAGCCCCCCGTCCCCGCAGGAGGCCTTTTAATCCCAGCCCCCCGTCCCCGCAGGAGGCCTTTTAATCCCAGCCCCCCGTCCCCGCAGGAGGCCTTTTAATCCCAGCCCCCCGTCCCCGCAGGAGGCCTTTTAATCCCAGCCCCCCGTCCCCGCAGGAGGCCTTTTAATCCCAGCCCTCCGTCCCCGCAGGAGGCCTTTTGCCTCTTGGTAGGCCGTCATTGTAAATAATAATACGTTTTTAATTGACTTGCCTAGTTAAATAAAGATGAAATAAAAAATAAAATAAATGGCTTCTCTTCTTCTGTCCTGTGTTATTGCTGTACCAGTCCACCACTCTAGGTCTATGACCCCTGTGTTATTGTCGTACCAGCCCACCACTCTAGGTCTATGACCCCTGTGTTATTGTTGTACCAGTCCACCACTCTAGGTCTATGACCCCTGTGTTATTGCTGTACCAGTCCACCACTCTAGTTCTATGACCCCTGTGTTATTGCTGTACCAGTCCACCACTCTAGGTCTATGACCCCTGTGTTATTGTTGTACCAGTCCACCACTCTAGGTCTATGACCCCTGTGTTGTTGCCGTACCAGCCCACCACTCTTGGTCTATGACCCCTGTGTTATTGTCATACCAATCCACCACTCTAGGTCTATGACCCCTGTGTTATTGTCATACCAATCCACCACTCTAGGTGTATGACCCCTGTGTTATTGTCATACCAATCCACCACTCTAGGTGTATGACCCCTGTGTTATTGTCATACCAATCCACCACTCAAGGTGTATGACCCAGCCCTTTATAATGGTAGAAAGGCTCCACTTTCTTCAGATGGGAATCTGTTTTTTTAAAGCTGCATTATGTAACTTTTTGGGCAACCTGATCAAATTCACATAGAAATGTGAGTTATAGATCAGTCATTCTCATCGAAAGCCAGTCTTAAGAAGCGGTAGATCTGTTCTATGTGCGCTATTTGTATGCTTCCCGTTCTGTTTAAGTTTTGTTTTTTGCGTCTTTTACTTTCGGTTTTGTACACCAACTTCAAACAGCTGAAAATACAATATTTTTTGGTTATTGAAGAGCTATTCCACAGCAGTTTAGATAGTACAAGGATTCTTTACTCTATACTGTCACGTCCTGACCAGTAATAGGGGTTATTTGTTATTGTAGTTTGGTCAGGACGTGGCAGAAGGGTATTTGGTTTATGTGGTTCGGGGTGGTGGTTTGTTTAGTAGGGTATTTGATTTATGTATTCCGGGGGGGTTTTGGGCACTGTTCTATGTTAGTGTATTTCTATGTTCTGTCTAGTCTTTTGTATTTCTAATGTTTTGTTAATTGGGTGTTGGACTCTCAATTGGAGGCAGGGGTTTTCTAGTTGCCTCTGATTGAGAGTCCTATATATAGGTATGTGTTTGTTGAGTACTTTGTGGGAGATTGTTCTGTGTATAGCCTTGTGCCTTACCAGCCTGTGAATAGTCGGTGTGTTTTCTTTGTGTACGTGTTTATTTTGGTTCTCCTTCTTGTCCGATTAAAATAAAAGATGAGTCCACATTTCCCCGCTGCATTTTGGTCTAAATCCGACGACAACCGTTACATATACATTTGTTTTGTTTTGTCACAAAAAAAACTGAAATGAGGTGAAATATTAGAATTTGAAATACCTAGGAAATGACGGAGCAATTTCTGCATAATTGCACCTTTTTTAATAAAGGTCAGGAGTGGTCACCTGTGTTGGTAGTTTGAGGTAACCTTGACCTTCGTTACCTGTTCTTTTATAGATCAACTGAGTTGTTTTATTAAGGTGAACCCGGTTTGTTAATGAGCGCCGTCCCCTGTCGTCGCCATCGTCAGGATCAGGAAGAGGTCAGCAGTTATTAATAAGTAGCGAGTTCGTTAAAGCGTCTCTCCGGTGACCTGCCTGGTAATTGGTGTCGTTAAAGCACCTCTCCGGTGACCTGCCTGGTAATTGGTGTCGTTAAAGCACCTCTCCAGTGACCTGCCTGGTAATTGGTGTCGTTAAAGCACCTCTCCGGTGACCTGCCTGGTAATTGGTGTCGTTAAAGCGTCTCTCCGGTGACCTGCCTGGTAATTGGTGTCGTTAAAGCACCTCTCCAGTGACCTGCCTGGTAATTGGTGTCGTTAAAGCACCTCTCCGGTGACCTGCCTGGTAATTGGTGTTGTGAGGCTTTCAGCTCCTCGTTCCATTCATCTCCCAAAGGTTCAACTGGTTTCCCTGCAGCTATGTCACCTAAAACCCCTATCTATCTATTACCCTGTCTCTCTCTCTCTGTCTCTGTCTGTCTGTCGGTCTGTCTCTCACTGTCGATCTGTCGGTCTGTCTCTGTCAATGTCTGTCTGTCTGTCGGTCGGTCTGTCGGTCTGTCACTCTCTCTGTCTGTCTGTCGGTCTGTCTGTCTGTCGGTCTGTCACTCTCTCTGTCTGTCTGTCGGTCTGTCACTCTCTCTGTCTGTCTGTCGGTCTGTCACTCTCTCTGTCTGTCTGTCGGTCTGTCACTCTCTCTGTCTGTCTGTCGGTCTGTCACTCTGTCTGTCTGTCTGTCGGTCTGTCACTCTCTCTGTCTGTCTGTCGGTCTGTCACTCTCTCTGTCTGTCTGTCGGTCTGTCACTCTCTCTGTCTGTCTGTCGGTCTGTCACTCTCTCTGTCTCTGTCACTCTCTCTGTCTGTCTGTCGGTCTGTCTCTCTCTCTGTCTGTCTGTCGGTCTGTCACTCTCTCTGTCTCTGTCACTCTCTCTCAATTCAGTTCAAAGGGCTTTATTGGCATTGTATTCACCCCCTTTACTATGAAGCCGCTCAGCCCAGGGGCACCACTAAGCAAGGGGCACCACTACGGAAAGGTTCCGTATTTCACTGAAAGGAAGAACGTTTTGTTTTCGAGATGATAGTTTCCGGATTCGACCATATTAATGACCAAAGGCTCGTATTTCTGTGTGTTTATTATATTATAATTAAGTCTATGATTTGATAGAGCAGTCTGACTGAGCGATGGTAGGCAGCAGCAGGCTCGTAAGCGTTCATTCAAACAGCACTTTCGTGCGTTTTGCCAGCAGCTCTTCGCTGTGTTTCAAGCACAGCGCTGTTTATGACTTCAAGCCTGTCAACTCCCAAGATTAGGCTGGTGTAACCGATGTGAAATGGCTAGCTAGTTAGCCGGGTGCGCGCTAATAGCGTTTCAAACGTCACTCGCTCTGAGACTTGGAGTAGTTGTTCCCCTTGCTCTGCACGGGTAACGCTGCTTCGAGGGCGGCTGTTGTCGGTGTGTTCCTGGTTCGAGCCCAGGTAGGAGCGAGGAGAGGGACGGAAGCTATACTGTTACACTGGCAATACTAAAGTGCCTAGAAGAACATCCAATAGTCAAAGGTATATGAAATACAAATGGTATAGAGAGAAATAGTCCTATAATTCCTATAATAACTACAACCTAAAACTTCTTACCTGGGAATATTGAAGACTCATGTTAAAAGGAACCACCAGCTTTCATATGTTCTCATGTTCTGAGCAAGGAACTTAAACGTTAGCTTTTTTACATGGCACATAATGCACTTTTACTTTCTTCTCCAACACTTTGTTTTTGCATTATTTAAACCAAATTGAACATGTTTCATTATTTATTTGAGGCTAAATTGATTTTATTGATGTATTATATTAAGTTAAAATAAGTGTTCATTCAGTATTGTTGTAATTGTCATTATTACAAATAAATAAATAAAAAAATTGGCCGATTTAATCGGTATCGGCTTTTTTGGCCCTCCAATAATCGGTATCGGCGTTGAAAAATCATAATCGGTCGACCTCTATTCTCCACTCGTTAGCCAGTGAGTCTCTCTCTCTCTCTCTGTGCATTGTGTTGACTGATGAGGTACTGGTAAGGTCTCCACTCGTTAGCCAGTGAGTCTCTCTGTCTCTGTGCATTGTGTTGACTGATGAGGTACTGGTAAGGTCTCCACTCGTTAGCCAGTGAGTCTCTCTGTCTCTGTGCATTGTGTTGACTGATAAGGTACTGGTAAGGTCTCCACTCGTTAGCCAGTGAGTCTCTCTCTGTCTCTGTGCATTGTGTTGACTGATGAGGTACTGGTAAGGTCTCCACTCGTTAGCTAGTGCATCTGGAGGTGAAGGCTCTCCTCTGATGTGGGTCTAGAACAACAAGCTGTCTGCTGGGACTCCTGAGAGACCTTTGATCAGGAGACACTAGGTTGGGTAACCATCTCCTGTCTTTTCCCTGAAGACAATACTGTCCCTGTCTGGCCTGTCTCGAAGACAATACTGTCTCTGGCCTGTCTAGAAGTCAATATTGTCCCTGTCTGGCCTGTCTAGAAGTCAATATTGTCCCTGTCTGGCCTGTCTAGAAGTCAATACTGTCCCTGTCTGGCCTGTCTAGAAGACAATACTGTCCCTGACTGACATGTTGTTTATCCAGATGTTGAGAGATGGAACAGAACACCGCCTCATTAGATGGGATGTGGTCAGCTGGTCAGCAGGGACCGGAACCTTCCACCGGGTCAGAGTTCTGATTGGCCTCTGTCCAGTGGGTCAGAGTTCTGATTGGTCCCCTCTCAATGCTAACCCAGGCTTGTGATTGGCCTCCGTCCAGCGGTCGTCCATGGGGGATGTCCACTGGTCCAGGAGTTGTATTTTAGGAAGTTCCCAGACCCTGGTATCAGTTTAAAGGCCACCAGTACCTCCTCCCTTCACTGCCCTGTGAGCTGTGATGTGTTGGACAGGAAACAGGAAACGGATGGGTTCTTCTTCTCTCTGGGAAAATGATTAGATTTGAGCTCCGGTGAGAAAATGTCCGTAGATGATGATGATGATGATGATGATGATGGGAATATGAGTCTCCTCTGTAATCCTAGACCTAACTCTACTGGTAGGTGAAATAGAGGCTTTTAATATTAGACTGCTCTGTATATTGCATTCAGCAATCACAATAGTTACATACGTAAATCTCCTTAATGCTCAACTCAATTGAAATTGTAAGATGTTTTAACAAAAAAAGAGAACCAAAACGCTTTGGGCAAAAATGCCAAAATAACGGCTTTAAACTTCATAACTGATCAAAGCATCATCATACCTGGTCATTTAATTCTTAATAAGATATTTCTCGGTAGAGAAGCCCCTCTTCCTCCTACAGTATGAACTGTCAGGCCCGGTAGAGAAGCCCCTCTCCCTCCTACAGTATGAACTGTCAGGCCCGGTAGAGAAGCCCCTCTCCCTCCTACAGTATGAACTGTCAGGCCCGGTAGAGAAGCCCCTCTCCCTCCTACGGTATGAACTGTCAGGCCCGGTAGAGAAGCCCCTCTCCCTCCTACAGTATGAACTGTCAGGCCCGGTAGAGAAGCCCCTCTCCCTCCTACAGTATGAACTGTCAGGCCCGGTAGAGAAGCCCCTCTCCCTCCTACAGTATGAACTGTCAGGCCCGGTAGAGAAGCCCCTCTCCCTCCTACAGTATGAACCGTCAGGCCCGGTAGAGAAGCCCCTCTCCCTCCTACAGTATGAACCGTCAGGCCCGGTAGAGAAGCCCCTCTCCCTCCTACAGTATGAACCGTCAGGCCCGGTAGAGAAGCCCCTCTTCCTCCTACAGTATGAACCGTCAGGCCCGGTAGAGAAGCCCCTCTCCCTCCTACAGTATGAACTGTCAGGCCCGGTAGAGGGTCATTTCCCCCCAGGGTGACGCTGGCTGGTTTATTTTTGATGAATCAATTAAAGCTCTGAACGCTCTGGGAACAATTAACAGAGCAGAGATGATTCTGGGTAATATCCAGGAAGGGACTAGTAGAGAGAGGCCTGTGGGTATTATGTGGGGAGCGACTGAGCTTAGCTGAGTTTACACTGAGACCAGATGGTGTTAGGAAGACTTCCTCTCTCTTCTCTCTCTCCGTCTGGACCATGACTCAACACAACATGGCTGCTGGTTAAAGTGTACCGAGGACACCAGTCTGTTGTTATTGACCTCGGTACTGTCTGAATTCTTCAAATTCATACATCAATGTTCCTTGAAAACAATAATTGGGAAATAGCCTTGTGAATTCCTTTCTTCCAAGTTGCTCTTTTATCAAGTGTTTTCCTTTCTGTTGCTTAGCCTTTTCACAAACCTTCTCAAAGCTGTTTGTCTCTATCCAAACAGCTTTTTTTTATCAGCTTTTTTTGATTGTGAGTGAGAGTCCCACCTATTCCTCTACTACTGTATGTTTCAACCAATGGTGACAGACCTGTGTCACTGCTGCTTCCTGGTCCGTCCGTAGTCGTGGTGACCAGCTGGTCTGGAATTACCGTGACTTTTTTTGTTTTTTTTAAGACATACATTTACATTTACATTTAAGTCATTTAGCAGACGCTCTTATCCAGAGCGACTTACAAATTGGTGCATTCACCTATAATAAGACGATCAGAGTATCGATCAGGACCGGAGTCCAGTTACACCACGAGACAAACCGTCCTCTAAAAGGGTTTATGAAATGACAGCTGTCCGTCCCCCTACCTAACTATAGCCTTCAGCTTTCAGCTTTTTATGCCGTCAAGACGTCCCTCTGGTCGTCAGATTCCACTGTGATATATATATATATATATATTGTAATGAACAGGCAGGGAGCAGGTCTCGAACACTCGACGTTCAAGCCCGAAGTCCGGCGCGCTATCGACTGTGCCGCAAAAGCATGCTCGAGCGGCAGAGTCGATTTCCGCGCTTATAAACCCAGGGTCGTTACACTATAGTAAACAACAGGTTTGATGGAACACAAGTCTCATAGCTGTGTACTGATATAGGTCTATTCTGTGCTTGCCCCTCTGTCTACTAGGAACTCTGATGTCCTGCTAGCTAGCTCACCGTCCAGGCAGGCTGGCTAGCCAGTTCTAATCATGTAGTCCTGCTAGCTAGCTCACCGTCCAGGCAGGCTGGCTAGCCAGTTCTAATCATGTAGTCCTGCTAGCTAGCTCACCGTCCAGGCAGGCTGGC
Source organism: Salmo trutta (assembly GCF_901001165.1). Lineage (NCBI taxonomy): Eukaryota > Metazoa > Chordata > Actinopteri > Salmoniformes > Salmonidae > Salmo > Salmo trutta. Next base: position 13,000 of record NW_021823340.1, on the reverse strand, counting down.
TAGCCAGTTCTAATCATGTAGTCCTGCTAGCTAGCTCACCGTCCAGGCAGGCTGGCTAGCCAGTTCTAATCATGTAGTCCTGCTAGCTAGCTCACCGTCCAGGCAGGCTGGCTAGCCAGTTCTAATCCTGTAGTCCTGCTAGCTAGCTCACCGTCCAGGCAGGCTGGCTAGCCAGTTCTAATCATGTAGTCCTGCTAGCTAGCTCACCGTCCAGGCAGGCTGGCTAGCCAGTTCTAATCATGTAGTCCTGCTAGCTAGCTCACCGTCCAGGCAGGCTGGCTAGCCAGTTCTAATCATGTAGTCCTGCTAGCTAGCTCACCGTCCAGGCAGGCTGGCTAGCCAGTTCTAATCATGTAGTCCTGCTAGCTAGCTCACCGTCCAGGCAGGCTGGCTAGCCAGTTCTAATCCTGTAGTCCTGCTAGCTAGCTCACCGTCCAGGCAGGCTGGCTAGCCAGTTCTAATCATGTAGTCCTGCTAGCTAGCTCACCGTCCAGGCAGGCTGGCTAGCCAGTTCTAATCATGTAGTCCTGCTAGCTAGCTCACCGTCCAGGTAGGCTGGCTAGCCAGTTCGAATCATGTAGTCCTGCTAGCTAGCTCACCGTCCAGGCAGGCTGGCTAGCCAGTTGTAATCATGTAGTCCTGCTAGCTAGCTCACCGTCCAGGCAGGCTGGCTAGCCAGTTCTAATCATGTAGTCCTGCTAGCTAGCTCACAGTCCAGGCAGGCTGGCTAGCCAGTTCTAATCATGTAGTCCTGCTAGCTAGCTCACCGTCCAGGTAGGCTGGCTAGCCAGTTCTAATCCTGTAGTCCTGCTAGCTAGTTCACCGTCCAGGTAGGCTGGCTAGCCAGTTCTAATCATGTAGTCCTGCTAGCTAGCTCACCGTCCAGGCAGGCTGGCTAGCCAGTTCTAATCATGTAGTCCTGCTAGCTAGCTCACCGTCCAGGCAGGCTGGCTAGCCAGTTCTAATCATGTAGTCCTGCTAGCTAGCTCACCGTCCAGGTAGGCTGGCTAGCCAGTTCTAATCATGTAGTCCTGCTAGCTAGCTCACCGTCCAGGCAGGCTGGCTAGCCAGTTCTAATCATGTAGTCCTGCTAGCTAGCTCACCGTCCAGGCAGGCTGGCTAGCCAGTTCTAATCATGTAGTCCTGCTAGCTAGCTCACCGTCCAGGCAGGCTGGCTAGCCAGTTCTAATCATGTAGTCCTGCTAGCTAGCTCACCGTCCAGGCAGGCTGGCTAGCCAGTTCTAATCCTGTAGTCCTGCTAGCTAGCTCACCGTCCAGGCAGGCTGGCTAGCCAGTTCTAATCATGTAGTCCTGCTAGCTAGCTCACCGTCCAGGCAGGCTGGCTAGCCAGTTCTAATCATGTAGTCCTGCTAGCTAGCTCACCGTCCAGGTAGGCTGGCTAGCCAGTTCGAATCATGTAGTCCTGCTAGCTAGCTCACCGTCCAGGCAGGCTGGCTAGCCAGTTGTAATCATGTAGTCCTGCTAGCTAGCTCACCGTCCAGGCAGGCTGGCTAGCCAGTTCTAATCATGTAGTCCTGCTAGCTAGCTCACAGTCCAGGCAGGCTGGCTAGCCAGTTCTAATCATGTAGTCCTGCTAGCTAGCTCACCGTCCAGGTAGGCTGGCTAGCCAGTTCTAATCCTGTAGTCCTGCTAGCTAGTTCACCGTCCAGGTAGGCTGGCTAGCCAGTTCTAATCATGTAGTCCTGCTAGCTAGCTCACCGTCCAGGCAGGCTGGCCAGCCAGTTCTAATCATGTAGTCCTGCTAGCTAGGTCACCGTCCAGGCAGGCTGGCTAGCCAGTTCTAATCCTGTAGTCCTGCTAGCTAGCTCACCGTCCAGGCAGGCTGGCTAGCCAGTTGTAATCCTGTAGTCCTGCTAGCTAGCTCACCGTCCAGGTAGGCTGGCTAGCCAGTTCTAATCCTGTAGTCCTGCTAGCTAGCTCACCGTCCAGGCAGGCTGGCTAGCCAGTTCTAATCATGTAGTCCTGCTAGCTAGCTCACCGTCCAGGTAGGCTGGCTAGCCAGTTCTAATCATGTAGTCCTGCTAGCTAGCTCACCGTCCAGGCAGGCTGGCTAGCCAGTTCTAATCATGTAGTCCTGCTAGCTAGCTCACCGTCCAGGTAGGCTGGCTAGCCAGTTCTAATCCTGTAGTCCTGCTAGCTAGTTCACCGTCCAGGTAGGCTGGCTAGCCAGTTCTAATCATGTAGTCCTGCTAGCTAGTTCACCGTCCAGGCAGGCTGGCTAGCCAGTTCTAATCCTGTAGTTCTGCTAGCTAGCTCACCGTCCAGGTAGGCTGGCTAGCCAGTTCTAATCCTGTAGTCCTGCTAGCTAGCTCACCGTCCAGGCAGGCTGGCTAGCCAGTTCTAATCATGTAGTCCTGCTAGCTAGCTCACCGTCCAGGTAGGCTGGCTAGCCAGTTCTAATCCTGTAGTCCTGCTAGCTAGTTCACCGTCCAGGTAGGCTGGCTAGCCAGCTCTAATCCTGCTAGCTAGCTCACCGTCCAGGCAGGCTGGCTAGCCAGTTGTAATCATGTAGTCCTGCTAGCTAGCTCACCGTCCAGGCAGGCTGGCTAGCCAGTTGTAATCCTGTAGTCCTGCTAGCTAGCTCACTGTCCAGGCAGGCTGGCTAGCCAGTTGTAATCATGTAGTCCTGCTAGCTAGCTCACCGTCCAGGCAGGCTGCCCAGCCAGTTCTAATCCTGTAGGCCTGCTAGCTAGCTCACCGTCCAGGCAGGCTGGCTAGCCAGTTCTAATCCTGCTAGCTAGCTCACCGTCCAGACAGGCTGGCTAGCCAGTTCTAATCATGTAGTCCTGCTAGCTAGCTCACCGTCCAGGCAGGCTGGCTAGCCAGTTCTAATCATGTAGTCCTGCTAGCTAGCTCACCGTCCATGCAAGCTGGCTAGCCAGTTCTAATCATGTAGTCCTGCTAGCTAGCTCACCGTCCAGGCAGGCTGGCTAGCCAGTTCTAATCATGTAGTCCTGCTAGCTAGCTCACCGTCCAGGCAGGCTGGCTAGCCAGTTCTAATCATGTAGTCCTGCTAGCTAGCTCACCGTCCAGACAGGCTGGCTAGCCAGTTCTAATCATGTAGTCCTGCTAGCTAGCTCACCGTCCAGGTAGGCTGGCTAGCCAGTTCGAATCATGTAGTCCTGCTAGCTAGCTCACCGTCCAGGCAGGCTGGCTAGCCAGTTCGAATCATGTAGTCCTGCTAGCTAGCTCACCGTCCAGGTAGGCTGGCTAGCCAGTTCTAATCCTGTAGTCCTGCTAGCTAGTTCACCGTCCAGGTAGGCTGGCTAGCCAGTTCTAATCATGTAGTCCTGCTAGCTAGTTCACCGTCCAGGCAGGCTGGCTAGCCAGTTCTAATCCTGTAGTTCTGCTAGCTAGCTCACCGTCCAGGTAGGCTGGCTAGCCAGTTCTAATCCTGTAGTCCTGCTAGCTAGCTCACCGTCCAGGTAGGCTGGCTAGCCAGTTCTAATCCTGTAGTCCTGCTAGCTAGCTCACCGTCCAGGCAGGCTGGCTAGCCAGTTCTAATCATGTAGTCCTGCTAGCTAGCTCACCGTCCAGGCAGGCTGGCTAGCCAGTTCTAATCCTGTAGTCCTGCTAGCTAGTTCACCGTCCAGGTAGGCTGGCTAGCCAGCTCTAATCCTGCTAGCTAGCTCACCGTCCAGGCAGGCTGGCTAGCCAGTTGTAATCATGTAGTCCTGCTAGCTAGCTCACCGTCCAGGCAGGCTGGCTAGCCAGTTGTAATCCTGTAGTCCTGCTAGCTAGCTCACGTCCAGGCAGGCTGGCTAGCCAGTTGTAATCATGTAGTCCTGCTAGCTAGCTCACCGTCCAGGCAGGCTGGCCAGCCAGTTCTAATCCTGTAGTCCTGCTAGCTAGCTCACCGTCCAGGCAGGCTGGCTAGCCAGTTCTAATCATGTAGTCCTGCTAGCTAGTTCACCGTCCAGGCAGGCTGTTTAGCCAGTTCTAATCATGTAGTCCTGCTAGCTAGCTCACCGTCCATGCAGGCTGGCCAGCCAGTTCTAATCATGTAGTCCTGCTAGCTAGCTCACGTCCAGGCAGGCTGGCTAGCCAGTTCTAATCCTGTAGTCCTGCTAGCTAGCTCACCGTCCAGGCAGGCTGGCCAGCCAGTTGTAATCATGTAGTTCTGCTAGCTAGCTCACCGTCCAGGTAGGCTGGCTAGCCAGTTCTAATCCTGTAGTCCTGCTAGCTAGCTCACCGTCCAGGCAGGCTGGCTAGCCAGTTCTAATCATGTAGTCCTGCCGTCCAGTTGGTTGTTTTGTTGTCCTAGGCTACCTGGCTAAAATGCTTGCTTGCTGGCGACGACGAGCCAGCTAGTTCACATTAGCCTTCTACATCTAGCTACATATTGAACTTCCATCCTCTCAGGCCAGGGGCACAACAATGTATGAATTCATGGTTGGATCAGAATCGCCGTTATAATCATTGGCCAGTACTGAGAATTAAGTAAAACCACAAGTCCAAATCCTTATCTCCATCCCAGGCTAATTTAGGAAAGGGACCATTTTAGCTAGCTGGCTAGCTAGCCGCCGGAGGACAACGACACAACAAGGGGTTGGCCCTGTGGTGTTTTAGTGTGGTGTGTGTGTGTGTGTGTGTGTGTCGGCCCTGTGGTGTTTTATTGTGTGTGTGTGTGTGTGTGTGTCGGCCCTTGGTGTTTTATTATGATGTGTGTGTGTTTTATTATGGTGTGTGTGTGTGTGTGTGTGTGTGTTTTTATTATGGTGTGTGTGTGTGTGTGTGTGAGATAATGTTGAGATGACAGACAGTGACACATTCAATACCTCCTTGCACACTCTGACCTGCATCTAGCTGATCTGGGCTGTAATCATTAGTCCAACAGTTGCAAAGAGGAGTTTCTATTGGACAAATTCAGTTATTTTTTTATTTTTATCTCCGTTTCGTTTGCTTCCGTTTTTAAGAAACTTTTTTTTTTTTTTCAAACAGAATCGTCAGAATGAATACACCCCGTGGTCATGGGTAAACACAGTTCCCTTTCATAGCAGCCACGTTGTGTTCCTTCTCTCATCTTTTCCCTTTGTTTGTGGACTTCAATGAACAACACGTGACCAGGCAATTAAAAAACAAAACAATGTCCAAGCCAAACCATATCATAACCTCTACACACATCCTGCATCATTGTCCCCATATTAACTAAAGTAACGTCCTAGTCAACATCGCTAATAGAACTAACGTGTTAGTAAACCTGCTACAGTCATGCAGTAACGTTACAGTGTTTAGTCAGTAAGCAGTTAGACCGGCCGGCCCCTGGTGGCAATAAATTAATAAAACCCAAATCTAACCTTGACTTGGAAGAGTTCCAGTGTTGTGTGGGATAATCGTAGCCTGCTAGCGACGATAGCATCTCTCTGTTTGAGCAGGGTGTTTTCAGGAGGCTAAACTAGCTAGCTGCATTTCACTAAGTAAGTGAAACTAAAAGAAATTGACAATCTCTCTCTCTTTCTCTTTTGCTTTTCTTTCATTTTGGAAGAAATGTATTTGTTCAAAACTGCTGTATCTGATCTACTGTATTTTCTATTGTGGTGTGTGTGTGTGTGTGTTGGCCCTGTGGTGTTTTTTATTATGGTTTGTGTGTGTGTGTGTGTGTGTTGGCCCTGTGGTGTTTTTTATTATTGTGTGTGTGTGTGTGTGTGTGTGTTGGCCCTGTGGTGTGTGTGTGTGTGTTGGCCCTGTGGTGTTTTTTATTATTGTGTGTGTGTGTGTGTGTGTGTGTGTTGGCCCTGTGGTGTTTTTTATTATTGTGTGTGTGTGTGTTGGCCCTGTGGTGTTTTTTATTATTGTGTGTGTGTGTGTGTGTGTGTGTGTGTGTGCTACTATTTGTTTTCCCATTCCTTGTCTGTGGCCTTTTATTGTTTTCTATTGAAAACTTCCTGGTGTGACTGGGTGTGTGTGTGTGTGTGTGTGTGTGACTGGGTGGTGGGTGTGTGTGTGTGTGTGTGTGGGATGGTGTGCTGCTCTCTCCAGTTGTCCTCTTCCTGTGTGCTGCTCTCTCCAGCTGTCCTCTTCCTGTGTGCTGCTCTCTCCAGCTGTCCTCTTCCTGTGTGCTGCTCTCTCCAGCTGTCCTCTTCCTGTGTGCTGCTCTCTCCAGCTGTCCTCTTCCTGTGTGCTGCTCTCTCCAGCTGTCCTCTTCCTGTGTGCTGCTCTCTCCAGTTGTCCTCTTCCTGTGTGCTGCTCTCTCCAGCTGTCCTCTTCCTGTGTGCTGCTCTCTCCAGTTGTCCTCTTCCTGTGTGGTGCTGCTCTCTCCAGCTGTCCTCTTCCTGTGTGCTGCTCTCTCCAGCTGTCCTCTTCCTGTGTGCTGCTCTCTCCAGTTGTCCTCTTCCTGTGTGGTGCTGCTCTCTCCAGCTGTCCTCTTCCTGTGTGGTGCTGCTCTCTCCAGCTGTCCTCTTCCTGTGTGCTGCTCTCTCCAGCTGTCCTCTTCCTGTGTGCTGCTCTCTCCAGTTGTCCTCTTCCTGTGTGCTGCTCTCTCCAGCTGTCCTCTTCCTGTGTGCTGCTGTCCCCACCAGGCTTCAGCTGAAGGGGGAATCCCAACCCTCTCTACCCTCCTCACCACGGGAACACTGAATGTATTGGAAGGTGAAAATGCCTTACTAAGGATAGCTACCCTGAGGGAGAACAGATCGATGCTTCTCCTTAGAGAGTATAGGGATGGGTGGAACGTAAGGCTACACACACACACACACACACACACACACACACACACACACACACACACACACACACACCGATTCTACACGTTCAGATCCTCTTTGTTGCCGACTGAGGCAGGAAAACCCGTGGCAGTCCGGCCGTGACATCGTCACCGTTGACTGCGGAGGGCAGACATTTTAATTACGGTGTGACTGGAAGACATGTTCAATTCACTTCCCCATGTTGCTCCTGCTGCCGCCGCCGCCGCCGCAGAACAGCGTTTAAATGGTTAACTTGTTCTCTATTTCTGGTTCCTCTCCAGGTATCACCTTTACCGGTACTGTGACATGCTGTCTGTCACCTTCGGTTGTCTACCGGTATTGTGACATGCTGTCTGTCATCTTCAGTTGTCTATCAGTATTGTGACATGCTGTCTGTCACCTTCAGTTGTCTACCAGTATTGAGCCAGTACTGTTCTTCATTCAGACTCCAGACTCCATACAGACACAGGGTGTTGACATGCTGCTCCAGAGCCAGTACTGTTCTTCATTCAGACTCCAGACTCCACACAGACACAGGGTGTTGACATGCTGCTCCAGAGCCAGTACTGTTCTTCATTCAGACTCCAGACTCCACACAGACACAGGGTGTTGACATGCTGCTCCAGAGCCAGTACTGTTCTTCATTCAGACAAGCATGCGTCGAAACGTTGTTCATTTGCACAATGTCTCTCGTTCACATTCGCTTGTAAATGTCCAAACTCACCAGAAATGACATTCAGTAGTTCCTACCTATACTTGTATAACTTTATGAGCTGGTTTGCCTGTCTTTGCAATTGTTTATTTTCGTTTGCAGTTGTTAGCATATTTAGCTAGCAGCCTCCATGTAAATTCGTTATTACTTATGCTAATTGTGTTAGCATTCTGGTCATTTTTTTGTCTTCGGCGCTCCCTTGTAATATCGTACATCCTGGGATGAGAAAAGGACGGTATGACAATATGAAAATCTGGATACCGCCCGACACCGCCCCGATACCGCCCCGACACCGATACCGCCCCGATACCGCCCCGACACCGATACCGCCCCGACACCGCCCCGACACCGCCCCGACAACAATACCAGCATCTAGCTAATGTTGACACAGTGCCAATGGGAGGTGCTCTCTCTCTCTCTCTCTCACCAGGCTGGCCGCAGGGCTGTGGTTTACAGGGCTGCAGGGAGTGTCAAATGGAATACACTGGGTCTTTCAGGCTCTGTTCTCAGGCCGAGGCCTTCTGTTTCTCTCTGGACTGGTGTTATAGACCGCGCCAGGCTGCCGACGGGAACGTTCAGAGACTCTTTAGTCTTGACTGATCCTGGATCAGCTCTCCCAGCCATAACACTGGTGCTTGGCTCCAGGGCACATGGCAAAGACCAAGGGTGTAGGGCGTGGAACTTACAATGTCCTATGACACTGCATAACACGCAGCGTCACCACTACATAACACGCAGCGTCACCACTACATAACACGCAGCGTCACCACTACATAGCACGCAGCGTCACCACTACTTAACACGCAGCGTCACCACTACTTAACAGGCAGCGTCACCGCTACTTAACAGGCAGCGTCACCACTACATAACAGGCAGCGTCACCACTACATAACAGGCAGCGTCACCACTACTTAACAGGCAGCGTCACCGCTACTTAACAGGCAGCGTCACCACTACTTAACAGGCAGCGTCACCACTACATAACAGGCAGCGTCACCACTACTTAACAGGCAGCGTCACCACTACATAACAGGCAGCGTCACCACTACTTAACAGGCAGCGTCACCACTACATAACAGGCAGCGTCACCACTACTTAACAGGCAGCGTCACCACTACATAACAGGCAGCGTCACCACTACTTAACACGCAGCGTCACCACTACTTAACACGCAGCGTCACCACTACTTAACACGCGGCGTCACCACTACTTAACAGGCAGCGTCACCACTACTTAACAGGCAGCGTCACCACTACTTAACACGCAGCGTCACCACTACTTAACAGGCAGCGTCACCACTACTTAACAGGCAGCGTCACCACTACTTAACAGGCAGCGTCACCACTACTTAACAGGCAGCGTCATCCCTACTTAACAGGCAGCGTCACCACTACTTAACAGGCAGCGTCACCACTACTTAACAGGCAGCGTCACCACTACTTAACACAGTGTTAATACAGAAGGGTTCCAGGCCTACTGTTCTTCAGCCCCTGTGTTTCTCAGGATAAAACGACTCATTCTGCTGGTATTAAACCTGGTTGCTTTACATCCTGTTAATGCTGCTGGTATTAAACCTGGTTGCTTTACATCCTGTTAATGCTGCTGGTATTAAACCTGGTTGCTTTACATCCTGTTAATGCTGCTGGTATTAAACCTGGTTGCTTTACATCCTGTTAATGCTGCTGGTATTAAACCTGGTTGCTTTACATCCTGTTAATGCTGCTGGTATTAAACCTGGTTGCTTTACATCCTGCTGGTATTAAACCTGGTTGCTTTACATCCTGCTGGTATTTAACCTGGTTGCTTTACATCCTGTTAATGCTGCTGGTATTAAACCTGGTTGCTTTACATCCTGTTAATGCTGCTGGTATTAAACCTGGTTGCTTTACATCCTGTTAATGCTGCTGGTATTAAACCTGGTCGCTTTACATCCTGTTAATGCTGCTGGTATTAAACCTGGTTGCTTTACATCCTGTTAATGCTGCTGGTATTAAACCTGGTTGCTTTACATCCTGTTAATGCTGCTGGTATTAAACCTGGTTGCTTTACATCCTGTTAATGCTGCTGGTATTAAACCTGGTTGCTTTACATCCTGCTGGTATTAAACCTGGTTGCTTTACATCCTGCTGGTATTTAACCTGGTTGCTTTACATCCTGTTAATGCTGCTGGTATTAAACCTGGTTGCTTTACATCCTGTTAATGCTGCTGGTATTAAACCTGGTTGCTTTACATCCTGTTAATGCTGCTGGTATTAAACCTGGTCGCTTTACATCCTGTTAATGCTGCTGGTATTAAACCTGGTTGCTTTACATCCTGTTAATGCTGCTGGTATTAAACCTGGTTGCTTTACATCCTGTTAATGCTGCTGGTATTAAACCTGGTTGCTTTACATCCTGCTGGTATTAAACCTGGTTGCTTTACATCCTGCTGGTATTAAACCTGGTTGCTTTACATCCTGCTGGTATTTAACCTGGTTGCTTTACATCCTGCTGGTATTTAACCTGGTTGCTTTACATCCTGTTAATGCTGCTGGTATTAAACCTGGTTGCTTTACATCCTGTTAATGCTGCTGGTATTAAACCTGGTTGCTTTACATCCTGTTAATGCTGCTGGTATTTAACCTGGTTGCTTTACATCCTGCTGGTATTTAACCTGGTTGCTTTACATCCTGTTAATGCTGCTGGTATTAAACCTGGTCGCTTTACATCCTGTTAATGCTGCTGGTATTAAACCTGGTTGCTTTACATCCTGTTAATGCTGCTGGTATTAAACCTGGTTGCTTTACATCCTGTTAATGCTGCTGGTATTAAACCTGGTTGCTTTACATCCTGTTAATGCTGCTGGTATTAAACCTGGTTGCTTTACATCCTGTTAATGCTGCTGGTATTAAACCTGGTTGCTTTACATCCTGTTAATGCTGCTGGTATTAAACCTGGTCGCTTTACATCCTGTTAATGCTGCTGGTATTAAACCTGGTTGCTTTACATCCTGTTAATGCTGCTGGTATTAAACCTGGTTGCTTTACATCCTGTTAATGCTGCTGGTATTTAACCTGGTTGCTTTACATCCTGTTAATGCTGCTGGTATTAAACCTGGTCGCTTTACATCCTGTTAATGCTGCTGGTATTAAACCTGGTTGCTTTACATCCTGTTAATGCTGCTGGTATTAAACCTGGTTGGTTTACATCCAACCTGCTGTTTCTTTGCGTTTTGTTAATCGTAGTGGTGAAAGGTTGCAGGATTAGAGCGAATCATATCTTTAATTATAGACGGATTAATTCAACACGGATCAGGAATTCTCTCTTTATTCTAAGCCCCGTTTTTTCCCCTCCCAGAGGAAAAGGAACCAGTCGGTAATGCAGGTGGAAAGGAAATACAGTTTGGTCTTCTGAACGGAGGTGAATGTTGTGAGGACAACAGGGCTTTATGGCGGGTCAGACAGTCCCTGGGTTTTAGTCGTCTACGTCCCCAGGACAGGGAATGTTGTGAGGACAACAGGGCTTTATGGCGGGTCAGACAGTCCCTGGGTTTTAGTCGTCTACGTCCCCAGGACAGGGAATGTTGTGAGGACAACAAGGCTTTATGGCGGGTCAGACAGTCCCTGGGTTTTAGTCGTCTACGCCCCCAGGACAGGGAATGTTGTGAAATACAAGGTTTGTAGAAGGACAACAATAGAGCAGGTAGCCTAGTGGTTAGAGACAGGTAGCCTAGTGGTTAGAGACAGGTAGCCTAGTGGTTAGAGACAGGTAGCCTAGTGGTTAGAGCAGGTAGCCTAGTGGTTAGAGACAGGCAGCCTAGTGGTTAGAGACAGGTAGCCTAGTGGTTAGAGACAGGTAGCCTAGTGGTTAGAGACAGGTAGCCTAGTGGTTAGAGACAGGTAGCCTAGTGGTTAGAGGCAGGTAGCCTAGTGGTTAGAGCAGGGTAGCCTCGTGGTTAGAGGCAGGCAGCCTAGTGGTTAGAGGCAGGCAGCCTAGTGGTTAGAGACAGGCAGCCTAGTGGTTAGAGACAGGCAGCCTAGTGGTTAGAGACAGGCCGCCTAGTGGTTAGAGACAGGCAGCCTAGTGGTTAGAGACAGGCAGCCTAGTGGTTAGAGACAGGCAGCCTAGTGGTTAGAGACAGGCCGCCTAGTGGTTAGAGACAGGCCGCCTAGTGGTTAGAGACAGGCCGCCTAGTGGTTAGAGACAGGCAGCCTAGTGGTTAGAGACAGGCCGCCTAGTGGTTAGAGACAGGCCGCCTAGTGGTTAGAGACAGGCCGCCTAGTGGTTAGAGACAGGCCGCCTAGTGGTTAGAGACAGGCCGCCTAGTGGTTAGAGACAGGCCGCCTAGTGGTTAGAGACAGGTAGCCTAGTGGTTAGAGACAGGTAGCCTAGTGGTTAGAGGCAGGTAGCCTAGTGGTTAGAGGCAGGTAGCCTAGTGGTTAGAGGCAGGTAGCCTAGTGGTTAGAGGCAGGCAGCCTAGTGGTTAGAGACAGGCAGCGTAGTGGTTAGAGGCAGGTAGCCTAGTGGTTAGAGCGTTGGACTAGTAACCAAAAGGTTGCTGGATCGAATCCCCAAGTTGACAAGGTGAAAATCTGTCGTTCTGAACAAGGCAGTTAACCCACTGTTCCTAGGCTGTCCAAATAAGTATTTGTTCTTAACTAACTTGCCTCGTTAAATAAAGGTGAAATGAAATCTAAGTGCATGGCTGCAAGAGAAAGATATCTGACTTTCCATTCATACAGTAAAGGACTGTCTCACCTGTCTCTAGTGGACTGAGTTGTGTTCTGCATGGTCATGAATTCCCACCTCCCTGCCTGGCCTGGTCTCCCTCCTGCCTGGTCTCCCTCCTGCCTGGTCTCCCTCCTGCCTGGTCTCCTGCCTGGTCTCCCTCCTGCCTGGTCTCCCTCCTGCCTGGTCTCCCTCCTGCCTGGCATCTGTGTATTAATAGACTTATTTATCAATTGAGTTTAATAGCAAGCTGGTAGGGCTGTGGGCCATATGCTGGCCTGGCTTCAGATCAGTCAGGAGTTTACCTCCTTCTTACTCCCTCTCTTTCTCTCTCACCTCCCTCTCTCTCTCACCTCCCTCTCTCTCTCACCTCCCTCTCTCTCTCACCTCCCTCTCTCTCTCACCTCCCTCTCTCTCTCACCTCCCTCCCTTTCTTTCTCTCACCTCCCTCTTTCTCTCTCTCCCCCTCTCTCACCTCCCTCTCTCTCTCACCTCCCTCCCTTTCTTTCTCTCACCTCCCTCTTTCTCTCTCTCCCCCTCTCTCACCTCCCTCTCTCTCTCACCTCCCTCTCTCTCTCACCTCCCTCTCTCTCTCACCCCCCTCTCTCTCTCTGTAGCTAGAGGGCAGTTCCCCGGGGAACAGAATTACACTTTGACTTTCAAATATATGCCAAACAAAAAACATTAATTGCAAAGATTAACAAACCACACAACTGTATGCACAAGGACTACTTTGAACAATTTACACAATTTACAGTATAGTAGAGTAGTCTCTCTCTCTCTCTCCTCTCTCTCTCTCTCTCTCTCTCTCTCTCTCTCCTCTCTCTCTCTCTCTCTCTCTCTCTCTCTCTCTCTCTCTCCCTCTTCTCTCTCCATC
>NW_021823339.1:27500-46848 GCF_901001165.1 Salmo trutta | reverse complement strand
AGATATATAGAGGGAGAAGGGGATGGAGGAGGAGAGAGAGAGAGAGAGAGAGAGAGAGAGAGAGAGAGAGAGAGAGAGAGAGAGAGAGAGACAGAGAGAGAGAGAGAGAGGGGGGGAGATGGTCAGGTTACTGCTGTGAAATAGAGCCAGGTGTTGCAGCCTGAGGCAGAGAACAGATACATCCCCTCACCCTCTGTCTCTGTTCTCTATTCTGCTCCTGTACTTTACTAGCTGTCCTCTCTTAGCCTGGGTTAGGGCCAGTCTCTTTCTACTGTCTCTTAGCCTGGGTTAGGGCCAGTCTCCCTACTGTCTCTTAGCCTTGGTTAGGGCAGTCTCTTTCTACTGTCTCTTAGCCTGGGTTAGGGCCAGTCTCTTTCTACTGTCTCTTAGCCTGGTTTAGGGCCAGTCTCCCTACTGTCTCTTAGCCTGGGTTAGGGCCAGTCTCTTTCTACTGTCTCTTAGCCTGGGTTAGGGCCAGTCTCTTTCTACTGTCTCTTTGCCTGGGTTAGGGCCAGTCTCCCTACTGTCTCTTAGCCTGGGTTAGGGCCAGTCTCTTTCTACTGTCTCTTAGCCTGGGTTAGGGCCAGTCTCTTTCTACTGTCTCTTTGCCTGGGTTAGGGCCAGTCTCTTTCTACTGTCTCTTAGCCTGGGTTAGGGCCAGTCTTTTTCTACTGTCTCTTAGCCTGGGTTAGGGCCAGTCTCTTTCTACTGTCTCTTAGCCTGGGTTAGGGCCAGTCTCTTTCTACTGTCTCTTAGCCTGGGTTAGGGCCAGTCTCTTTCTACTGTCTCTTAGCCTGGGTTAGGGCCAGTCTCTTTCTACTGTCTCTTAGCCTGGGTTAGGGCCAGTCTCTTTCTACTGTCTCTTAGCCTGGGTTAGGGCCAGTCTCTTTCTACTGTCTCTTAGCCTGGGTTAGGGCCAGTCTTTCTACTGTCTCTTAGCCTGGGTTAGGGCCAGTCTCTTTCTACTGTCTCTTAGCCTGGGTTAGGGCCAGTCTCTTTCTACTGTCTCTTAGCCTGGGTTAGGGCCAGTCTCTTTCTAGTGTCTCTTAGCCTTGGTTAGGGCCAGTCTCCCTACTGTCTCTTAGCCTGGGTTAGGGCCAGTCTCTTTCTACTGTCTCTTAGCCTGGGTTAGGGCCAGTCTCCCTACTGTCTCTAGGCCTGGGTTAGGGCCAGTCTCCCTACTGTCTCTTAGCCTGGGTTAGGGCCAGTCTCTTTCTACTGTCTCTTAGCCTGGGTTAGGAAGTACCAGCACCAGATCAATGTTCAGAGGTACGAGGTATTTGAGGTAGATGTTTACATGAAGGCAGGGTAAAGTGACTAGGCATCAGGATAGATAATAATAAGGTATTTGAGGTAGATGTGTACGTGAAGGCAGGGTAAAGTGACTAGGCATCAGGATAGATAATAATAAGGTATTTGAGGTAGATATGTACATGAAGGCAGGGTAAAGTGACTAGGCATCAGGATAGATAATAATGCAAGTAAAATAAAGAACAGTGTAGCAGCAGCAAATGATGAGTGTAAAAGTGTGTGTAATGTCTTTGTATGTGTGTTTGTGTTGTGTCGGTATGCGTGTGTGTGTTCTCTGTGTATGTAGTGTATTTGAATGTGTGTGTAAAATGCAAATCATTTTATAACATTTTCGACATGCGTTTTTCTGGATTTTTTGGTTGTTATTCTGTCTCTCACTATTCAAATAAACCTACCATTAAAATTATAGACTGATCATTTCTTTGTCAGTGGGCAAACGTACAAAATCAGCAGGGGATCAAATACTTTTTTCTCTCACTGTATATAGTCTAGTGAGTGTGTATATAGTCTATATAGTCTGTGAGTGTGTATATAGTCTATATAGTCTAGTGAGTGTATATATATATATATATATATATATATATATATATATATAGTCTAGTGAGTGTATATATAGTCTAGTGAGTGTATATATAGTCTAGTAAGTGTGTATATAGTCCAGTGAGTGAATATATAGTCTTGAGAGTGTATTTTTAGTTTAGTGAGTGTATATATAGTCTAGTGAGTGTATATATAGTCTAGTGAGTGTATATATAGTCTAGTTAATGTGTGTATATATATAGTCTAGTGAGTGTAAATATATATAGTCTAGTGAGTGTACATATATATATATATATATATATATATATATATATATAGTCTAGCGAGTGTGTATATAGTCTAGTGAGTGTATATATAGTCCAGTGAGTGTATATATAGTCTAGTGAGTGTATATATAGTCTAGTGAGTGTATATATAGTCTAGTTAATGTGTGTATATATATAGTCTAGTGAGTGTAAATATATATAGTCTAGTGAGTGTACATATATATATATATATATATATATATATATATATATATATAGTCTAGTGAGTGTATATATATATATATATATAGTCTAGTGAGTGTATATATATATATATAGTCTAGTGAGTGTATATATATATATATATATATATATATATACTGCTCAAAAAAATAAAGGGAACACTTAAACAACACAATGTAACTCCAAGTCAATCACACTTCTGTGAAATCAAACTGTCCACTTAGGAAGCAACACTGATTGACAATAAATTTCACATGCTGTTGTGCAAATGGAATAGACAACAGGTGGAAATTATAGGCAATTAGCAAGACACCCCCAATAAAGGAGTGGTTCTGCAGGTGGTAACCACAAACCACTTCTCAGTTCCTATGCTTCCTGGCTGATGTTTTGGTCACTTTTGAATGCTGGCGGTGCTTTCACTCTAGTGGTAGCATGAGACGGAGTCTACAACCCACAGAAGTGGCTCAGGTAGTGCAGCTCATCCAGGATGGCACATCAATGCGAGCTGTGGCAAGAAGGTTTGATATGTCTGTCAGCGTAGTGTCCAGAGCATGGAGGCGCTACCAGAAGACAGGCCAGTACATCAGGAGACGTGGAGGAGGCCGTAGGAGGGCAACAAACCAGCAGCAGGACCGCTACCTCCGCCTTTGTGCAAGGAGGCGCAGGAGGAGCACTGCCAGAGCCCTGCAAAATGACCTCCAGCAGGCCACAAATGTGCATGTGTCTGCTCAAACGGTCAGAAACAGACTCCATGAGGGTGGTATGAGGGCCCGACGTCCACAGGTGGGGGTTGTGCTTACAGCCCAACACCGTGCAGGACGTTTGGCATTTGCCAGAGAACACCAAGATTGGCAAATTCGCCACTGGCGCCCTGTGCTCTTCACAGATGAAAGCAGGTTCACACTGAGCACATGTGACAGACGTGACAGAGTCTGGAGACGCCGTGGAAAACGTTTTGCTGCCTGCAACATCGTCCAGCATGACCGGTTTGGCGGTGGGTCAGTCATGGTGTGGGGTGGCATTTCTTTGGGGGGCCGCACAGCCCTCTATGTGCTCACCAGAGGTAGCCTGACTGCAATTAGGTACCGAGATGAGATCCTCAGACCCCTTGGGAGACCATATGCTGGTGCGGTTGGCCCTGGGTTCCTGCTAATGCAAGACAATGCTAGACCTCATGTGGCTGGAGTGTGTCAGCAGTTCCTGCAAGAGGAAGGCATTGATGCTATGGACTGGCCCGCCCGTTCCCCAGACCTGAATCCAATTGAGCACATCTGGGACATCATGTCTCGTTCCATCCACCAACGCCACATTACACCACAGACTGTCCAGGAGTTGGATGATGCTTTAGTCCAGGTCTGGGAGGAGATCCCTCAGGAGACCATCCGCCACCTCATCAGGAGCATGCCCAGGCATTGTAGGGAGGTCATACAGGCACGTGGAGGCCACACACACTACTGAGCCTCATTTTGACTTGTTTTAAGGACATTACATCAAAGTTGGATCAGCCTGTAGTGTGGTTTTCCACTTTAATTTTGAGTGTGACTCTAAATTCAGACCTCCATGGGTTGATAAATTGGATTTCCATTGATTATTTTTGTGTGATTTTGTTGTCAGCACATTCAACTATGTAAAGAAAAAAGTATTTAATAAGATTATTTAATTCATTCAGATCTAGGATGTGTTATTTTAGTGTTCCCTTTATTTTTTTGAGCAGTGTAGTTTAGTGAGTGTATATATATATATATATATATATATATATATATATATAGTCTAGTGAGTGTATATATATATATAGTTTAGTGAGTATATATATATATATAGTCTAGTGAGTGTATATATATAGTCTAGTGAGTGTACATATATATATATATTCTAGTGAGTGTATATATATATATATATATATATATATAGTCTAGGGAGTGTATATATATATATATATATAGTCTAGTGAGTGTATATATATATATATAGTTTAGTGAGTGTATATATATATATATATTCTAGTGAGTGTACATATATATATATATAGTCTAGTGAGTGTATATATATATAGTCTAGGGAGTGTATATATATATAGTCTAGGGAGTGTATATATATATAGTTTAGTGAGTGTATATATATATATATATATTCTAGTTAGTGTACATATATATATATATAGTCTAGTGAGTGTATATATATATATATAGTCTAGGGAGTGTATATATATATAGTTTAGTGAGTGTATATATATATATATTCTAGTTAGTGTATATATATATATATATATATATAGTCTAGTTATGTAACGTTCGTCGCCTGGTGACGAGGAAGCGGACCAAAACGCAGCTGGGAGCGAACACATGTTTATTCAACACCATGGAATTAAACATGTACACAAAAATCAAGAAAACTGTCGATACGTTACGTGCTCAAAACAAAGAGACAACAACCCACAAACATCGTGGGGGGAAAAGGAACTTAAATATGATTCCCCAATCAGAGGCAACTAGCGACAGCTGTCTCTGATTGGGAATCAACAGAACCCAACATAGAATTACGCCCCAAAGCAAGGCTATACCAAAAACATAGAAAATAAACTATAGAAATGCCACACCCTGACCAAAATAGAAGAGTTCACCTGGTCAGGGCGTGACAGTACCCCCCCTCCAACGGTGCGTACTCCCGGCGCACCAACCTAAAGTCTATTAGGGGGGGACCCGGGTGGGCGCCTCACCCTCGGTGGAGGCTCTGGCCGCGGGCGTGTTTCTCCCCCTGCCTCCACCCTAGCCCTACCCCTCTGGCCCGGACTGGACCACGGTGGAGCGGCATGCTCAGGCTCCGGAGCGGAGCCGCCGACCGGAACAGGACTGGTCACCGGTGGACCGGACACAGGCCGTGCCGGACTGTGGACACGCGCCGTGGGCCTGGTGCGGGGAACAGGGACGGGCCGGACAGGACCGGGGACACGCACCACCAACCTGGTGCGGGGAGCAGGGACGGGCCGGACTGGCCTGGGGACACGCACCACCAACCTGGTGCGGGGAGCAGGGACGGGCCGGACTGGACTGGGGACACGCACCACTAACCTGGTGCGGGGAGCAAGGACGGGCCGGACAGGACTGGGGACACGCACCACTAACCTGGTGCGGGGAGCAGGGACGGGCCGGACAGGACTGGGGACACGCACCACTAACCTGGTGCGGGGAGCAGGGACGGGCCAGGCCGGACTGGGGACACGCACCACTAACCTGGTGCGGGGAGCAGGGACGGGCCGGACTGGACTGGGGACACGCACCACTGGCTTGGTGCGGGGAGCAGAGACGGGCCGGACTGGACTGGGGACACGCACTACTAACCTGGTGCGGGGAGCAGGAATGGGCCGGACAGGACTGGGGACACGCACCACTAACCTGGTGCGGGGAGCAGGGACGGGCCAGGCCGGACTGGGGACACGCACCACTAACCTGGTGCGGGGAGCAGGGACGGGCCGGACAGGACTGGGGACACGCACCACTAACCTGGTGCGGGGAGCAGGGACGGGCCGGGCCGGACTGGGGACACGCACCACTAACCTGGTGCGGGGAGCAAGGACGGGCCGGACAGGACTGGGGACACGCACCACTAACCTGGTGCGGGGAGCAGGGACGGGCCGGACAGGACTGGGGACACGCACCACTAACCTGGTGCGGGGAGCAGGGACTGGCCAGACAGGACTGTGAACACGTACTGGTGACCTGAAGCGTGGAGCTGGTTTAGCCACTCGTCCTGGCTGGATGCCCATCCTAGCACGGCATGTGCTGGGCATGTCCACCGGACGCACCGGGCTGTGCGGGCGCACTGGCGACACAGCGCGCAACTCCGCATTCCATGGCTCCTCCTCCAGATCTTCCCTCTGCAGGTCCTCAATCAACCGTCTCATCTTCGTCTCTTCCTCCGCCGTCATCCCCCACGAGAGCAGTGGTCTGGGCTCTTCCTCTGCCCTTCCGGACCACCCCATTAGCCCCCCCCAATTTTCTTGGGGCTGTTTTCCGGGCCTCCTCGACCGCCGCCTGCGACTCCGTCTACCGGCTGGCTTTTCCTCCTCGACCTGGGAATCCGTCCGCCAGGGTCCTTTCCCCGACATGATCTCCTCCCAGGTCCAGAACTCCTTCCCCTCGCGCGCCCATCTCTCGCGCTCCTTTCCCTCCCGCTGCTTGGTCCTGGTTTGGTGGGTTGTTCTGTAACGATCGTCGTGCAGGAAGGAAGAAGTGGACCAAGGCGCAGCTGGGAGCGAACACGTTATTTATTTCAGACTGAAATAACACGGACAAAACAGAGAATAAACGTATCGCTACTGCTCAAACAAAAAGAGACAACAACCCACCAACATCGTGGGGGGAAAAGGAACTTAAATATGATTCCCCAATCAGAGGCAACTAGCGACAGCTGTCTCTGATTGGGAATCAACAGAACCCAACATAGAATTACGCCCCAAAGCAAGGCTATACCAAAAACATAGAAAATAAACTATAGAAATGCCACACCCTGACCAAAATAGAAGAGTTCACCTGGTCAGGGCGTGACAAGTTAGTGTATATATATATATATAGTCTAGTGAGTGTATATATAGTGTAGTGAGTTTGTATATAGCCTAGTGAGTGTATATATAGTATATTGTATATATAGCCTAGTGAGTGTATATATAGTATATTGTATATATAGTCTAGTGAGTGTGTATATAGTCTAGTGAGTGTGTATATAGTCTAGTGAGTGTGTATATAGCCTAGTGAGTGTATATATAGTATATTGTATATATAGTCTAGTGAGTGTGTATATAGTCTAGTGAGTGTATATATATAGTCCTACCCCGACAGCCCCTCCTCCTGCCCTGAAACACACACAAAGAGACAGAGCACAGACTCCAGTTTATTTCTCAGTCATGACCCTGTTGTTGACTCCAGTTGTGTTATTTATCAGACATGTCCCTGGTGTTGACTCCAGTTTATTTATCAGCCATGTCCCTGGTGTTGACTCCAGTTGTGTTATTTATCAGTCATGTCCCTGGTGTTGACTCCAGTTGTGTTATTTATCAGTCATGTCCCTGGTGTTGACTCCAGTTTTGTTATTTATCAGTCATGTCCCTGGTGTTGACTCCAGTTGTGTTATTTATCAGTCATGTCCCTGGTGTTGACTCCAGTTGTGTTATTTATCAGCCATGTCCCTGGTGTTGACTCCAGTTGTGTTATTTATCAGTCATGACCCTGGTGTTGACTCCAGTTGTGTTATTTATCAGTCATGTCCCTGGTGTTGACTCCAGTTGTGTTATTTATCAGTCATGTCCCTGGTGTTGACTCCAGTTGTGTTATTTATCAGTCATGTCCCTGGTGTTGACTCCAGTTGTGTTATTTATCAGCCATGTCCCTGGTGTTGACTCCAGTTGTATTATTTATTAGCCATGTCCCTGGTGTTGACTCCAGTTTTGTTATTTATCTGTCATGTCCCTGGTGTTGACTCCAGTTGTGTTATTTATCAGTCATGTCCCTGGTGTTGACTCCAGTTGTGTTATTTATCAGTCATGTCCCTGGTGTTGACTCCAGTTGTGTTATTTATCAGTCATGTCCCTGGTGTTGACTCCAGTTGTGTTATTTATCAGTCATGTCCCTGGTGTTGACTCCAGTTGTGTTATTTATCAGCCATGTCCCTGGTGTTGACTCCAGTTGTGTTATTTATCAGCCATGTCCCTGGTGTTGACTCCAGTTGTGTTATTTATCAGTCATGTCCCTGGTGTTGACTCCAGTTGTGTTATTTATCAGCCATGTCCCTGGTGTTGACTCCAGTTGTGTTATTTATCAGCCATGTCCCTGGTGTTGACTCCAGTTGTATTATTTATCAGCCATGTCCCTGGTGTTGACTCCAGTTGTGTTATTTATCAGCCATGTCCCTGTCGCTGCAGTACGCTGAGCAGAGACGAGAGGAGTGTGAGGAGTTAACATGTTTAAAGAGGAGAGGAGGGTGGTGGAATAGTAAGGAGTTAACATGTTTAAAGAGGAGAGGAGGGTGGTGGAATAGTGAGGAGTTAAAATGTGTAATGTTCTACCCTGCAGAGTGATTAGAACTGCTGCTGCTACTTCCAAGGGTTACTCTGTCTGTCTGTCTGTCTGTCTGTCTGTCTGTCTGTCTGTCTGTCTGTCTGTCTGTCTGTCTGTCTGTCTGTCTGTCTGTCTGTCTGTCTGTCTGTCTGTCTGTCTGTCTGTCTGTCTGTCTGTGTGTCTGTCTGTCTGTCTGTCTGTCTGTGATGCCTCACACTGATCTTCTTCCTCTCTCTTTCTGTTCCCTATTCTCCTCCCTTCCCCCCGCCCCTCCATCACCATCATCATCATCACCCCCCTCTTCTCTTCCTCCTCCTCCTCTTTTCCTCCTCCTCTCATCCTCCTCCTCTCCTCCTCCTCTCCAGGGTATCTGGTCTTGTGTCCACGGGGTCCATATAGAGTTAAAGAAGAAGCCTCCAGAGTTAGACTTCTCTCCTCAGGCCAACATGTTACACCTTCTGAAGTCAGCTAAGAAGATCAGCCTGTCTTCTTCTCCTAAACGCTCCCCGGCCCTGCTGCAGCCCGGTATCATCAACATGATGAAAGGTATGATAAACCTCTAACCTCTAACCCCTGACCTCACATCTCTAACCCAGCAAAAAACTAATAGAATTACAGGAACTTTTCCAAAAAATACCTGGTTAGAGGATTTCAAATTCCCTGGGAATATTCCAACCGGAACTTCAGGGAAATTTGGGGAATTTTATCAGGAAATTAAAAGGAAAATCTGCAATTGTTACTTACATTTTTTTTACTTTTAAAATAAATTCATGATATATATCCTTTGATTTTTAAAGAATGTAACTTAAAAATGCCTCATCAGCTTATTTCAACTGTCGTACCGAATGATGTATATAAATCTTGAACTGCTGATGCTATGAAAGGCTTTGAAGGTACAAGTCGGCCATATTGGCACTCCCAATGCAAATTTACACTCATTTAAGTGTTTTTTTGTTGTTGTAAAGGGCACAGTAACATTAGTCATCTCTAACAATTATACTTTTACTTTTTTTTTTTTAAATATATATGTTTTGCATTTGTTATAGTAATGATTAGCTAACATAATATAATTTAAAAGTATCTATTAAAGTGTCTGTAGAAGAAAGGTAGACATAATAAATGTAGTAATAACAGAGTCCCACAGTAGAGGTGTAGACATAATAAATGTAGTAACAGAGTCCCACAGTAGAGGTATAGACATAATAAATGTAGTAACAGAGTCCCACAGTAGAGGTGTAGACATAATAAATGTAGTAACAGAGCCCCACAGTAGAGGTGTAGACATAATAAATGTAGTAACCGAGCCCCACAGTAGAGGTATAGACATAATAAATGTAGTAATAACAGAGTCCCACAGTAGAGGTGTAGACATAATAAATGTAGTAACAGAGTCCCACAGTAGAGGTGTAGACATAATAAATGTAGTAACAACCCCACAGTAGAGGTGTAGACATAATAAATGTAGTAACAGAGCCCCACAGTAGAGGTGTAGACATAATAAATGTAGTAACAGAGTCCCACAGTAGAGGTGTAGACATAATAAATGTAGTAACAGAGTCCCACAGTAGAGGTATAGACATAATAAATGTAGTAACAGAGTCCCACAGTAGAGGTGTAGACATAATAAATGTAGTAACAGAGTCCCACAGTAGAGGTGTAGACATAATAAATGTAGTAATAACAGAGTCCCACAGTAGAGGTGTAGACATAATAAATGTAGTAACAACCCCACAGTAGAGGTGTAGACATAATAAATGTAGTAACAGAGTCCCACAGTAGAGGTATAGACATAATAAATGTAGTAATAACAGAGTCCCACAGTAGAGGTGTAGACATAATAAATGTAGTAACAGAGTCCCACAGTAGAGGTATAGACATAATAAATGTAGTAACAGAGTCCCACAGTAGAGGTGTAGACATAATAAATGTAGTAACAACCCCACAGTAGAGGTGTAGACATAATAAATGTAGTAATAACAGAGTCCCACAGTAGAGGTGTAGACATAATAAATGTAGTAACAGAGTCCCACAGTAGAGGTGTAGACATAATAAATGTAGTAACAGAGCCCCACAGTAGAGGTGTAGACATAATAAATGTAGTAACAACCCCACAGTAGAGGTGTAGACATAATAAATGTAGTAACAGAGCCCCACAGTAGAGGTGTAGACATAATAAATGTAGTAACAGAGTCCCACAGTAGAGGTATAGACATAATAAATGTAGTAACAGAGTCCCACAGTAGAGGTGTAGACATAATAAATGTAGTAACAGAGTCCCACAGTAGAGGTGTAGACATAATAAATGTAGTAACAGAGTCCCACAGTAGAGGTATAGACATAATAAATGTAGTAATAACAGAGTCCCACAGTAGAGGTGTAGACATAATAAATGTAGTAACAGAGTCCCACAGTAGAGGTATAGACATAATAAATGTAGTAACAGAGTCCCACAGTAGAGGTGTAGACATAATAAATGTAGTAACAGAGTCCCACAGTAGAGGTGTAGACATAATAAATGTAGTAACAGAGTCCCACAGTAGAGGTGTAGACATAATAAATGTAGTAACAGAGTCCCACAGTAGAGGTATAGACATAATAAATGTAGTAACAGAGTCCCACAGTAGAGGTGTAGACATAATAAATGTAGTAACAGAGTCCCACAGTAGAGGTATAGACATAATAAATGTAGTAACAGAGTCCCACAGTAGAGGTGTAGACATAATAAATGTAGTAACAACCCCACAGTAGAGGTGTAGACATAATAAATGTAGTAACCGAGCCCCACAGTAGAGGTATAGACATAATAAATGTAGTAATAACAGAGTCCCACAGTAGAGGTGTAGACATAATAAATGTAGTAACAGAGTCCCACAGTAGAGGTGTAGACATAATAAATGTAGTAACAGAGCCCCACAGTAGAGGTGTAGACATAATAAATGTAGTAACAGAGTCCCACAGTAGAGGTATAGACATAATAAATGTAGTAACAGAGTCCCACAGTAGAGGTGTAGACATAATAAATGTAGTAACAGAGTCCCACAGTAGAGGTGTAGACATAATAAATGTAGTAATAACAGAGTCCCACAGTAGAGGTGTAGACATAATAAATGTAGTAACAACCCCACAGTAGAGGTGTAGACATAATAAATGTAGTAACAGAGCCCCACAGTAGAGGTGTAGACATAATAAATGTAGTAACAGAGTCCCACAGTAGAGGTGTAGACATAATAAATGTAGTAACAGAGTCCCACAGTAGAGGTGTAGACATAATAAATGTAGTAACAGAGTCCCACAGTAGAGGTGTAGACATAATAATGTAGTAACAGAGTCCCACAGTAGAGGTATAGACATAATAAATGTAGTAACAGAGCCCCACAGTAGAGGTGTAGACATAATAAATGTAGTAACAGAGTCCCACAGTAGAGGTGTAGACATAATAAATGTAGTAACAGAGTCCCACAGTAGAGGTATAGACATAATAAATGTAGTAATAACAGAGTCCCACAGTAGAGGTGTAGACATAATAAATGTAGTAACAGAGTCCCACAGTAGAGGTATAGACATAATAAATGTAGTAACAGAGTCCCACAGTAGAGGTGTAGACATAATAAATGTAGTAACAGAGTCCCACAGTAGAGGTGTAGACATAATAAATGTAGTAACAGAGTCCCACAGTAGAGATGTAGACATAATAAATGTAGTAACAACCCCACAGTAGAGGTGTAGACATAATAAATGTAGTAACAGAGTCCCACAGTAGAGGTGTAGACATAATAAATGTAGTAACAGAGTCCCACAGTAGAGGTGTAGACATAATAAATGTAGTAACAGAGCCCCACAGTAGAGGTGTAGACATAATAAATGTAGTAATAACAGAGTCCCACAGTAGAGGTATAGACATAATAAATGTAGTAACAGAGTCCCACAGTAGAGGTGTAGACATAATAAATGTAGTAACAGAGTCCCACAGTAGAGGTGTAGACATAATAAATGTAGTAACAGAGTCCCACAGTAGAGGTGTAGACATAATAAATGTAGTAATAACAGAGTCCCACAGTAGAGGTGTAGACATAATAAATGTAGTAACAGAGTCCCACAGTAGAGGTGTAGACATAATAAATGTAGTAACAGAGTCCCACAGTAGAGGTATAGACATAATAAATGTAGTAACAGAGTCCCACAGTAGAGGTATAGACATAATAAATGTAGTAACAGAGTCCCACAGTAGAGGTGTAGACATAATAAATGTAGTAATAACAGAGTCCCACAGTAGAGGTGTAGACATAATAAATGTAGTAACAGAGCCCCACAGTAGAGGTATAGACATAATAAATGTAGTAACAGAGTCCCACAGTAGAGGTGTAGACATAATAAATGTAGTAACAGAGTCCCACAGTAGAGGTGTAGACATAATAAATGTAGTAACAGAGTCCCACAGTAGAGGTGTAGACATAATAAATGTAGTAACAGAGTCCCACAGTAGAGGTGTAGACATAATAAATGTAGTAACAGAGTCCCACAGTAGAGGTGTAGACATAATAAATGTAGTAACAGAGTCCCACAGTAGAGGTGTAAACATAATAAATGTAGTAACAACCCCACAGTAGAGGTGTAGACATAATAAATGTAGTAACAGAGTCCCACAGTAGAGGTGTAGACATAATAAATGTAGTAACAGAGTCCCACAATAGAGGTGTAGACATAATAAAGGGGAAGAGTTGATAACATAGTGCACTACGTTCTCTCTAAGGACCAGGGGGAAAGGTGACAACATAGTACACTACTTTCTCTCTAAAGACCAAGGGAAGAGTTGACAAAATAGTACACTACTTTCTCTTGTACACTAAGGACCAGAAGAAGAGTTGCAGGGGAGAGGTGAAGAAAGAGCCTATTTGAAAGCTAGAAAACAATGAGTAGCTTGCAGCACCATTGATTTGTTTAAAGTAACTCTCTTGTTAGAAAAGGTTGGTGACCCCTACAATAGATTATAGATGTTATATATTATATCTAATATTTATATATAGATGTTATAGTGTCTCCAGGTGGTCTCTATAGATTATAGATGTTATACTGTCTCCAGGTGGTCTCTATAGAATATAGATGTTATACTGTCTCCAGGTGGTCTCTATAGATTATAGATGTTATACTGTCTCCAGGAGGTCTCTATAGAATATAGATGTTATACTGTCTCCAGGTCGTCTCTATAGATTATAGATGTTATACTGTCTCTAGGAGGTCTCTATAGGTTGTAGATGTTATACTGTCTCCAGGTGGTCTCTATAGATTATAGATGTTATACTGTCTCCAAGAGGTCTCTATAGATTATAGATGTTATGCTGTCTCCAGGTGGTCTCTATAGATTATAGATGTTATATATTATATCTAATATTTATATATAGATGTTATACTGTCTCCAGGAGGTCTCTATAGAATATAGATGTTATACTGTCTCCAGGTCGTCTCTATAGATTATAGATGTTATACTGTCTCTAGGAGGTCTCTATAGGTTGTAGATGTTATACTGTCTCCAGGTGGTCTCTATAGATTATAGATGTTATACTGTCTCCAAGAGGTCTCTATAGATTATAGATGTTATGCTGTCTCCAGGTGGTCTCTATAGATTATAGATGTTATATATTACATCTAATATTTATATATAGATGTTATATATTATATCTAATATTTATATATTGATGTTATATATTATATCTAATATTTATATATAGATGTTATACTGTCTCCAGGTGGTCTCTATAGATTATAGATGTTATACTGTCTCCAGGTGGTCTCTATAGATTATAGATGTTATACTGTCTCCAGGTGGTCTCTATAGATTATAGATGTTATACTGTCTCCAGGTGGTCTCTATAGATTATAGATGTTAAACTGTCTCCAGGTGGTCTCTATAGATTATAGATGTTATACTGTCTCCAGGAGGTCTCTGTAGATTATAGATGTTATACTGTCTCCAGGTGGTCTCTATAGATTATAGATGTTATATATTACATCTAATATTTATATATAGATGTTATATATTATATCTAATATTTATATATTGATGTTATATATTATATCTAATATTTATATATAGATGTTATACTGTCTCCAGGTGGTCTCTATAGAATATAGATGTTATACTGTCTCCAGGTGGTCTCTATAGATTATAGATGTTATACTGTCTCCAGGTGGTCTCTATAGATTATAGATGTTATACTGTCTCCAGGTGGTCTCTATAGATTATAGATGTTATACTGTCTCCAGGTGGTCTCTATAGATTATAGATGTTAAACTGTCTCCAGGTGGTCTCTATAGATTATAGATGTTATACTGTCTCCAGGAGGTCTCTGTAGATTATAGATGTTATACTGTCTCCAGGAGGTCTCTGTAGATTATAGATGTTATACTGTCTCCAGGTGGTCTCTATAGATTATAGATGTTATACAGTCTCCAGGAGGCCTCTATAGATTATAGATGTTATACTGTCTCCAGGTGTTCTCTATAGATTATAGATGTTATATATTATATATAATATTTATATACAGATGTTATACTGTCTCCAGGAGGTCTCTGTAGATTATAGATGTTATACTGTCTCCAGGAGGTCTCTGTAGATTATAGATGTTATACTGTCTCCAGGTGGTCTCTATAGATTATAGATGTTATACTGTCTCCGGTGGTCTCTATAGATTATAGATGTTATACTGTCTCCAGGAGGTCTCTATAGATTATAGATGTTATACTGTCTCTAGGAGGTCTCTATAGATTATAGATGTTATACTGTCTCCAGGTGGTCTCTATAGATTATAGATGTTATACTGTCTCCAGGAAGTCTCTGTAGATTATAGATGTTATACAGTCTCCAGGAGGCCTCTATAGATTATAGATGTTATACTGTCTCCAGGTGGTCTCTGTAGATTATAGATGTTATACTGTCTCCAGGAGGTTTCTGTAGATTATAGATGTTATACTGTCTCCAGGAGGTCTCTGTAGATTATAGATGTTATACTGTCTCCAGGAGGTCTCTGTAGATTATAGATGTTATACTGTCTCCAGGTGGTCTCTGTAGATTATAGATGTTATACTGTCTCCAGGTGGTCTCTATAGATTATAGATGTTATACTGTCTCCAGGAAGTCTCTGTAGATTATAGATGTTATACTGTCTCCAGGAGGCCTCTATAGATTATAGATGTTATACTGTCTCCAGGTGGTCTCTGTAGATTATAGATGTTATACTGTCTCCAGGAGGTTTCTGTAGATTATAGATGTTATACTGTCTCCAGGAGGTCTCTGTAGATTATAGATGTTATACTGTCTCCAGGAGGTCTCTGTAGATTATAGATGTTATACTGTCTCCAGGTGGTCTCTGTAGATTATAGATGTTATACTGTCTCCGGTGGTCTCTATAGATTATAGATGTTATACTGTCTCCAGGAGGTCTCTATAGATTATAGATGTTATACTGTCTCTAGGAGGTCTCTATAGATTATAGATGTTATACTGTCTCCAGGTGGTCTCTATAGATTATAGATGTTATACTGTCTCCAGGAAGTCTCTGTAGATTATAGATGTTATACAGTCTCCAGGAGGCCTCTATAGATTATAGATGTTATACTGTCTCCAGGTGGTCTCTATAGATTATAGATGTTATATATTAAATATAATATTTATATATAGATGTTATACTGTCTCCAGGAGGTCTCTGTAGATTATAGATGTTATACTGTCTCCAGGAGGTCTCTGTAGATTATAGATGTTATACTGTCTCCAGGTGGTCTCTATAGATTATAGATGTTATACTGTCTCCAGGTGGTGTCTGTAGATTATAGATGGTATACTGTCTCCAGGAGGTCTCTATAGATTATAGATGTTATATTGTCTCTAGGAGGTCTCTATAGATTACAGATGTTATACTGTCTCCAGGTGGTCTCTATAGATTATAGATGTTATACTGTCTCCAGGAGGTCTCTGTAGATTATAGATGTTATACAGTCTCCAGGAGGCCTCTATAGATTATAGATGTTATACTGTCTCCAGGTGGTCTCTATAGATTATAGATGTTATATATTATATCTAATATTTATATTTAGATGTTATACTGTCTCCAGGAGGTCTCTCTAGATTATAGATGTTATACTGTCTCCAGGAGGTCTCTGTAGATTATAGATGTTATACTGTCTCCAGGTGGTCTCTATAGATTATAAATGTTATACTCTCTCCAGGTGGTCTCTATAGATTATAGATGTTATACTGTCTCCAGGTGGTCTCTATAGATTATAGATGTTATACTGTCTCCAGGTGGTCTCTATAGATTATAGATGTTATACTGTCTCCAGGTGGTCTCTATAGATTATAGATGTTATACTGTCTCCAGGAGGTCTCTATAGATTATAGATGTTATACTGTCTTCAGGCGGTCTCTATAGATTATAGATGTTATACTGTCTCCAGGTGGTCTCTGTAGATTATAGATGTTATACTGTCTCCAGGTGGTCTCTATAGATTATTGATGTTATACTGTCTCCACGTAGTCTCTATAGATTATAGATGTTATACTGTCTCCAGGTGGTCTCTATAGATTATAGATGTTATACTGTCTCTTGGTGGTCTCTATAGATTATAGATGTTATACTGTCTCCAGTTGGTCTCTATAGATTATAGATGTTATACTGTCTCCAGGTTGTCTCTATAGATTATAGATGTTATACTGTCTCCAGGAGGTCTCTGTAGATTATAGATGTTATACTGTCTCCAGGTAGTCTCTATAGATTATAGTTGTTAAACTGTCTCCAGGTGGTCTCTATAGATTGTAGATGTTATACTGTCTCCAGGTGGTCTCTATAGATTATAGATGTTATACTGTCTCCAGGTGGTCTCTATAGATTATAGATGTTATACTGTCTCCAGGTTGTCTCTATTGATTATAGATGTTATACTGTCTCCAGGTTGTCTCTATAGATTATATATGTTAATCTTTTTCCAGGTGGTCTCTATAGATTATAGATGTTATACTGTCTCCAGGTAGTCTCTATAGATTATAGATGTTATACTGTCTCCAGGTGTTCTCTATAGATTATAGATGTTATACTGTCTCCAGGTGGTCTCTATAGATTATATATGTTAATCTGTCTCCAGTTGGTCTCTATAGATTATAGATGTTATACTGTCTCCAGGTAGTCTCTATAGATTATAGATGTTATACTGTCTCCAGGAGGTCTCTATAGATTATAGATGTTATACTGTCTCCAGGTGGTCTCTATAGATTATAGATGTTATACTGTCTCCAGGTGGTCTCTATAGTTTATAGATGTTATACTGTCTCTCCTCTAGGTAACTCTGTCGTCAGTCTGTCTCCTAAAGGCCAGGGTGGTCTCTATAGCAACACTTCCACTCTACAGGGCTTCCTGGGTCGGCACAAAGACCTGCTGAATAACTCCTCCCCAGGCCCGTACCCAGGGATACCCAAACACCACCCCCTCAACCTCAACGATGCTAACCCCAACAACATAGAGGTCAGCGTTACCGCCGACAATGGCAAACCCCGCCCCCCCCGGCCTGGCCGGCCCCGCTTCCAAACCCCGCGCCCTATGGAAGAAGAGCGTGGAGACGCTGAAACAAGGACCAATCCCGTTGTCCGGTCCCGCTGGTGGTCCCGCCTCTGGATCTGCTGGCTCCGCCCCTGTCCCGGGCCCTGCAACAATGAAGAGCCAGCGTTACCTCCCAGAAGACCCACCCCATTCTGACATCTCTGAGTGTTCCAGCCGGCCCCCCTCCTACATGGAGTCAGATCTGGGGGGGCCCAGGATGGGGATGGGGGGGTTCAAACCCCCAAAAGACGGACTGAAGAAACGCCCGGTGGGGGGGATGGGAGGAATAGGGGGGGGAGGCGGCAGTGGGAGGAGTCACGAGAAGATCTATTCCATAGACTCAGACCAGTCCAGTTTACACTCCGCCCCGCTCTACCAGAGAGACAGCCTCCAGGAACCCCCTGACCTCACACACACGCACTCCGACCTCAGACACTCTCACTTGGAGCACTCCAACACACACTCCGTGGACGCTTCCATCCTGCAGCTGAGCGCCACTCTGCTGCACCACAGCCACTCTGCGGATGCTGACCTCCACTCTCTGAAGGACAAGAAGTACAGCACCTACAAACACACCAGCACTGGAGCTGCCTCCTCCAGCAAAGACAAGAACAGTAAGTATTAATGTAGTATAACTATAGTACTATAACGGTATTAATATAGTAGAAGTATGGTATTATAGAAGTATTATTGTAGTTTTACTGTAGTATAACTATAGTATTATAGAAGTATTACTGTAGTAAAGCCGTAGAATTATAGAAAATAGAAGAATAGAACTGTAGTAGTGTAGTATAACTATAGTATTATAGAAGCACATCACCTACAAACACACCAGCTCTAGAGCTGCCTCCTCCACGAGGGACAAGAACAGTAAGTATTACTGTAGTATTACTGTAGTATTATAAAAGTAGTAATGTAGTATTACTATAGAATTATAGAAGTACAGCACCTACAAACACAACAACACTGGAGATGCCTCCTCCAGCAAGGCCAAGAACAGAAAGTATTAATGTTGTATTACTGCAGTATGATAAAATTATTACTGTGGTATTACTGTATTTTAATTCTAGTATTATAGATGTATTACTGTATTATTACAGTGCTATGGCTGTAGTGTTATAGAAGTATTATATAATTATTACTGTAGTATTACTGTAGTATAGCTGTAGTATTATAGAAGTATTACTGTTGTATAACTATAGTATTATAGAAGTACACAACTTACAAACACACCAGCACTGGAACTGCCTCCGCCAGCAAGGACAAGAACAGTAAGTATTATTGTAGTATAACTGTAGTATTATAGAAGTATTAGTGTAGTAAAACTATAGTATTATAGAAGTACAGCACCTACAAACACACCAGAACTGGAGCT
>NW_021823339.1:0-22500 GCF_901001165.1 Salmo trutta | reverse complement strand
ATGCTTCCTAACGCTCTTCTACAGAGTAACAGACACACACAGACACCATGATGATGTTGTACAGGTCTGTATTGAGACTGACGCTATGAGGTAGTGTCTTCTAGCTGTTCTTCACTTTGTGGGATATTTTATACTCTGCTACCCTGACACATGACCAAAAATTATTTTCTACAACTGAACACGGTTACGTAACACACACACACACATCACACACACACACATCACACACATACTGGCTCCAGGGGATGGCATTACAGTGTGTGTGTGTGTGTGTGTGTGTGTGTGTGTGTGTGTGTGTGTGTGTGTGTGTTGTAACTGAGAAACTGTATTGATTTTTAAACACTGAGATTAAGAGGGAGGAGAGATGCTGTCTTTACCCCATTAGATCAGCTAGTCATCCCGACACACACTACACACACACACACACACACACACACACTACACACACACACACACTACACACACAAACAAACACTACAGTCGTGGCCAAAAGTTTTGAGAATGACACATTAATTTCCACAAAGTTTGCTGCTTCAGTGTCTTTAGATATTTTTGTCAGATGTTACTATGGAATACTGAAGTATAATTACAAGCATTTCATAAGTGCCAAAGGCTTTTATTGACAATTACATGAAGTTGATGCAAAGAGTCAATATTTGCAGTGTTGACTTCCTTTTTCAAGACCTCTGCAATCCGCCCTGGCATGCTGTCAATTAACTTCTGGGCCACATCCTGACTGATGGCAGCCCATTCTTGCATAATCAATGCTTGGAGTTTGTCAGAATTTGTGGGTTTTTGTTTGTCCAGCTGCCTCTTAAGGATTGACCACAAGTTCTCAATGGGATTAAGGTCTGGGAAGTTTCCTGGCCATGGACCCAAAATATCAATGTTTTGTTCCCCGAGCCACTTAGTTATCACTTTTCCCTTATGCCAAGGTGCTCCATCATGCTGGAAAAGGCATTGTTCATCACCAAACTGTTCCTGGTTGGTTGGGAGAAGTTACTCTTGGAGGATGTGTTGGTACCATTCTTTATTCATGGCTGTGTTCTTAGGCAACATTGTGAGTGAGCCCACTCCCTTGGCTGAGAAGCAACCCCACACATGAATGGTCTCAGGATGCTTTACTGTTGGCATGACACAGGACTGATGGTAGCGCTCACCTTGTCTTCTCCGGACAAGCTTTTTTCCAGATGCCCCAAACAATCGGAAAGGGGATTCATCAGAGAAAATTACTTTACCCCAGTCCTCAGCAGTCCAATCCCTGGACCTTTTGCAGAATATCAGTCTGTACCTGATGTTTTTCCTGGAGAGAAGTGGCTTCTTTGCTGCCCTTCTTGACACCAGGCCATCCTCCAAATGTCTTTGCCTCACTGTGCGTGCAGATGCACTCACACCTGCCTGCTGCCATTCCTGAGCAAGCTCTGTACTGGTGGTGCCCCAATCCCGCAGCTGAATCAACTTTAAGAGACGTTCCTGGCGCTTGCTGGACTTTCATGGACGCCCTGAAGCCTTCTTCATAACAATTGAACTGCTCTCCTTGAAGTTCTTGAAGATACGATAAATGGTTGATTTAGGTGCAATCTTACTGGCAGCAATATCCTTGCCTGTGAAGCCCTTTTTGTGCAAAGCAATAATGACAGCACGTGTTTCCTTGCAGGTAACCATGGTTGACAGAGGAAGAATGATGATTCCAAGCACCACCCTCCTTTTGAAGCTTCCAGTCTGTTATTCAAACTCAATCAGCATGACAGAGTGATCTCCAGCCTTGTCCTTGTCAACACTCACACCTTTGTTAACGAGAGAATCACTGACATGATGTCAGCTGGTACTTTTGTGGCAGGGATGAAATGCAGTGGAAATGTTTTTGGGGATTCAGTTCATTTGCATGGCAAAGAGGGACTTTGCAATTAATTGCAATATATCTGATCACTCTTCATAGCTTTCTGAAGTATATGTACATTCCCATCATACATAAATTCCCATCATGAGGCAGAAGACTTCGTGAAAATTAATATTTGTGTCATTCTCAAAACCTTTGGCCACGACTGTACACGTGTACACACACACACACACACACACAAACACACACTACACATGTACACACACACTACACACACACACACACACACACACACGCACACACACAAGATTTGATTTGATTTTGATTTGACACACACACACTACACACACTACACACACACACAACACACTACACACTACATCATTGCCTGTAAAGTGTGTAAAAGTTTGAAAGCCAAACTGAACCTTTCTAACTGCGCTGGTGAAATAGCCCTGTCTTCTTTTTAAACAGATTTGGTGTGATGGTGATGATGATGATGATGATGATGATGATGCTCTTATGCACAATATCAGGTTGCAATATCATATAATAATTCTGTACAGAGAAATGAATTCATGATTCTGATTTTAAATGTTTGATTTATTTCCTGGTTAATTAGTTTGATTTGTGTTATTAACGGTAATGATTATAGATGTACGACTCCGTGGGGTTTTAATCCTTCTGTCTCTAAAGGCATGTAATGTTGTGTCTCTGCAGCCGTTGATTGATTACTTGATTGGTTGATTCATTTGGTTGGTTGATTGATCAGTTTGTTAGTCAGCTGATAGGTTGATCTGCAACAACAACACTGTATATAAAATACACAAAGTGACAATAAATAATGTCATATTTTTACTTTACTAGACGACTATATGACCTTTGTTATAGTTCACCTCCTCTATTTGTCTGTGTAACCCTAGTCCCAACCCTACATCCTAACCCCTACACCCTAGTCCCAACCCTACATCCTAACCCCTACACCCTAGTCCCAACCCTACATCCTAACCCCTACACCCTAGTCCCAACCCTACATCCTAACCCCTACACCCTAGTCCCAACCCTAACCCCTACACCCTAGTCCCTACACCCTAGTCCCAACCCTAACCCCTACACCCTAATCCCAACCCTAACCCCTACACCCTAGTCCCAACCCTAACCCCTACACCCTAGTCCCTACACCCTAGTCCCAACCCTAACCCCTACACCCTAATCCCAACCCTAACCCCTAAACCCTAGTCCCAACCCTAAGCCCTACACCCTAGTCCCAACCCTAAGCCCTACACCCTAGTCCCTACACCCTAGTCCCAACCCTACACCCTAACCCCTCTACCCTAACCCCTACACCATAACCCCTACACCCTTGCCCCTACACCCTAGCCCCTACACCCTAGCCCCTACACCCTAGCCCCTACACCCTAGCCCCTACACCCTAGCCTCTACACCCTAGCCCCTACACCCTAGCCGCTACACCCTAACCCCTACACCCTAACCCCTACACCCTTTCCCCTACACCCTAGCCCCTACACCCTAACCCTACACCTACCCCTACACCCTAGCCCCTACACCCTAGCCCCTACACCCTAGCCCCTACACCCTAGCCCCTACACCCTAACCCCTACACCCTAGCCCCTACACCCTAGCCCCTACACCCTAGCCCCTACACCCTAACCCCTACACCCTAGCCCCTACACCCTAGCCCCTACACCCTAGCCCCTACACCCTAGCCCCTAACCCTAGCCCCTACACCCTAGCCCCTACACCCTAACCCCTACACCCTAGCCCCTACACCCTAGCCCCTACACCCTAGCCCCTACACCCTAGCCCCTACACCCTAGCCCCTACACCATAACCCCTACACCCTAGCCCCTGCCCCTACACCCTAGCCCCTACACCCTAGCCCCTACACCCTAGCCCCTACAACCCTACCCCTACACCCTAGCCCCTACACCCTAGCCCCTACACCATAACCCCTACACCCTAGCCCCTACACCCTAGCCCCTACACCCTAACCCCTACACCCTTAACCCCTACACCCTAACCCTAACCCCTACACCCTTAACCCCGTACACCCTAACCCCTACAAAAACCTAAACCCCTACAACCCTAGCCCGACAACCCTTGGCCCCTACAACCTTAGCCCCTACAACAACCTAGCCCCTACACCCTAGCCCCTACACACCCTTAGCCCCTAAACCTAGCCCCTACAACACCCTAAGCCCCTACACCCGAGCCTACACCCTGCCCCTCTAACCCCTAACCCCTACAACCTAACCCCTACACCCTATTCGGTCCCTACACCCCTAACCCCTACACCCTAGCCCCTACACCCTAGCCCCTACACCCTAGCCCCTACACAAACATCCTAACCCCTACACCCTAGCCCGAGCTACACCCTGTGCCCCTACAACCCTAGACCCCTACACCCTAGCCCCTACAACCCTAGCCCCACATACACCCTAGCCCCTACAACCCGAGGCCCCCTCTAAAACCTAACCCCTACACCCTAGCCCCTACACCCTACCCCTACACCACCCTAAGCCCCTACCACCCTAGCCCCTACAACACTACGCCCCTACACCCTAACCCTACACCCTAGCCCCTACACCCTAGCCCCTACACCCTAACCCCTACACCCTAGCCCCTACACCCTAGCCCCTACACCCTAGCCCCTACACCCTAGCCCCTACACCCTAGCCCCTACACCCTAACCCCTACACCCTAACCTCAACCCTTACCCCTACACCCTAATTCTTACACCGTAACCCCTAAACCCTAACACTTACACCCTAACCCCTACACCCTAGGGTGGAGGTGCTAGGGTGGAGGGGCTAGGGTGGAGTGGCTAGGGCGTAGGGGTTAGGGCACAGGGGTTAGGGTGTAGAGGCTTGGTGTAGGGGCTAGGGTTTAGGGGTTAGGGTGTAGGGGCTAGGGTTAGGGTGTAAGGGTTAGGCTGGAGGGGTTAGGCTGGAGGGGTTAGGGTGGAGGGGTTAGGGTGGAGGAAGAGAGGGGTTAGGGTGGAGGGATTAAGGTGTAGGGGCTAGGGTTTAGGGGTTAGGGTGTAGGGGCTAGGGTTAGGGTGTAAGGGTTAGGCTGGAGGGGTTAGGGTGGAGGGATTAAGGTGTAGGGGCTAGAGTGGAGGGGTTAGGGTGGAGAGGTTCGGGGTTCGGGGTTGATTTGGGATTCAACATTATGCCCCTGTCTGTCTTTATGTGTACATATTTCAGAACATGTGTTTTACACTCTACTGTATTACACATCAACACTGGTGAAGGAGTGGGGAAGGTGGTTTGAAAGGTGTTTGGACAATATGATGCATGTAAGATGTACCATGTGTATTGTGTATGAATGGTGTGTGCGTGCTTCTGTGTGTATATGTGTGTGTGTGTATTGTGTATGAATGGTGTGTGCGTGCGTCTGTGTGAGTGTGTGTGTGCGTGTGTGTGTGTATGTGTGTGTGTGTGTGTAGCAGGACACCAGACAGTGGATGGAAGGAACATTCATCTAGTTTCAGGTTTCATTCCTGATGTGATACGGTTGGTTACACATCACAGCTGTGTTGGGAGGGTCACTTTACTAAGTCAGTCTGTTTAATTAACACTGATGATTTCTACTGCATGACCAATCTGATCCTTGTCCTATAGAGGAGGTGTTTTAACAACACCACCAGCAACACCAACACCACCAGCAACAACATCAACACCCCCACTACCAACAACAACACCAACAACAACACCAACACCAACAACACCATCACCACCAACACCAATAGCAACAATAACAATAACAACACCACCGCCACCAACACCACCAACAACAACACCACAAATACCATCAACACCAACATTGACAACACCATCAACAACACCACCTACACCAACAACACAACTGTGTCCCGGAGATGTTCCAAAAGGCACCCTACACCTTGTATAGTGCACTACTTAGGGTACATAACTTATATAGTGCACTACTTAGGTTACATCATTTATGTGGTGCACTTCTTAGGGTACATAACTTATATAGTGCACTACTTAGGGTACATAACTTATATAGTGCACTACTTAGGGTACATAACTTATATAGTGCATTACTTAGGGCACATAATTTATATAGTGCACTTCTTAGGGTACATAACTTATATAGTGCACTACTTAGGTTACATCATTTATGTGGTGCACTTCTTAGGGTATATCAGCCCAAGGGGAATACGGAGTCATTTAGGATGCACACTAAGTATGTGTTCCAATCACCACACTAGCATACTACTTAGAATGCATGCCCGTGACGCCCAGTTCAGTACACTGCTCTCTAGACATGCTAGTATGGATCGTGATGCCCAGTTCTGTAACACTTGTCGTTGAAGGGGGACCAAAACGCAGCGGGTAACGTGCTCATCCTCTTATTTATTAAAGAAAACACTTAATCAATACAAAACAAATGGCGAAAACAGTCCAGTAAGGTGCATAGACTATACTAGAAACAACCACCCACAAAACCCAGTGAAAACAAACACAATTAAATATGGCCTCCAATTAGAGTCAACAACAACCAGCTGCCTCTAATTGGACGTCATTGACAAAACTCACATAGAACTAGAAAAGCTAGATAAACATAGAAATAAGAAAAGTAGAACCTAAACCCGCAATACCCAACCACACAAAACAAACACCCCCTGCCACGCCCTGACCAACTACAATGACAAATAACCCCTTTACTGGCCAGGACGTGACAAGTTCAGTACACTGCTGCATTCTGAACATGCTAGTATGGACAGTTCAGTACACTGCTGGATTCTAGACATGCTAGTATGGACCGTTCAGTACACTGCTGGATTCTAGACATGCTAGTATGGACCGTTCAGTACACTGCTGGATTCTAGACATGCTAGTATGGACAGTTCAGTACACTGCTGGATTCTAGACATGCTAGTATGGACCGTTCAGTACACTGCTGGATTCTAGACATGCTAGTATGGACCGTTCAGTACACTGCTGGATTCTAGACATGCTAGTATGGACCGTTCAGTACACTGCTGGATTTTAGACATGCTAGTGTGGACCGTTCAGTACACTGCTGGATTCTAGACATGCTAGTGTGGACCGTTCAGTACACTGCTGGATTCTAGACATGCTAGTATGGACCGTTCAGTACACTGCTGGATTCTAGACATGCTAGTGTGGACCCTTCAGTACACTGCTGGATTCTAGACATGCTAGTGTGGACCGTTCAGTACACTGCTGGATTCTAGACATGCTAGTATGGACCGTTCAGTACACTGCTGGATTCTAGACATGCTAGTATGGACCGTTCAGTACACTGCTGGATTCTAGACATGCTAGTATGGACCGTTCAGTACACTGCTGGATTGTAGACATGCTAGTATGGACCGTTCAGTACACTGCTGGATTCTAGACATGCTAGTATGGACCGTTCAGTACACTGCTGGATTCTAGACATGCTAGTGTGGACCGTTCAGTACACTGCTGGATTCTAGACATGCTAGTATGGACCGCTCAGTACACTGCTGGATTCTAGACATGCTAGTATGGACAGTTCAGTACACTGCTGGATTCTAGACATGCTAGTATGGACAGTTCAGTACACTGCTGGATTCTAGACATGCTAGTATGGACCGTTCAGTACACTGCTGGATTCTAGACATGCTAGTGTGGACCGTTCAGTACACTGCTGGATTCTAGACATGCTAGTGTGGACCGTTCAGTACACTGCTGGATTCTAGACATGCTAGTGTGGACCGTTCAGTACACTGCTGGATTCTAGACATGCTAGTGTGGACCGTTCAGTACACTGCTGGATTCTAGACATGCTAGTATGGACAGTTCAGTACACTGCTGGATTCTAGACATGCTAGTATGGACCGTTCAGTACACTGCTGGATTCTAGACATGCTAGTGTGGACCGTTCAGTACACTGCTGGATTCTAGACATGCTAGTATGGACCGTTCAGTACACTGCTGGATTCTGGACATGCTAGTGTGGACCGTTCAGTACACTGCTGGATTCTAGACATGCTAGTATGGACCGTTCAGTACACTGCTGGATTCTAGACATGCTAGTGTGGACCGTTCAGTACACTGCTGTTCAGTACATGCTGGATTCTAGACATGCTAGTATGGACAGTTCAGTACACTGCTGGATTCTAGACATGCTAGTATGGACCGTTCAGTACACTGCTGGATTCTAGACATGCTAGTATGGACCGTTCAGTACACTGCTGGATTCTAGACATGCTAGTATGGACAGTTCAGTACACTGCTGGATTCTAGACATGCTAGTATGGACCGTTCAGTACACTGCTGGATTCTAGACATGCTAGTATGGACCGTTCAGTACACTGCTGGATTCTAGACATGCTAGTGTGGACCGTTCAGTACACTGCTGGATTCTAGACATGCTAGTGTGGACCGTTCAGTACACTGCTGGATTCTAGACATGCTAGTATGGACCGTTCAGTACACTGCTGGATTCTAGACATGCTAGTGTGGACCGTTCAGTACACTGCTGGATTCTAGACATGCTAGTATGGACCGTTCAGTACACTGCTGGATTCTAGACATGCTAGTATGGACCGTTCAGTACACTGCTGGATTCTAGACATGCTAGTATGGACCGTTCAGTACACTGCTGGATTCTAAACATGCTAGTGTGGACCGTTCAGTACACTGCTGGATTCTAGACATGCTAGTGTGGACAGTTCAGTACACTGCTGGATTCTAGACATGCTAGTGTGGACCGTTCAGTACACTGCTGGATTCTAGACATGCTAGTGTGGACCGTTCAGTACACTGCTGGATTCTAGACATGCTAGTGTGGACCGTTCAGTACACTGCTGGATTCTAGACATGCTAGTGTGGACCCTTCAGTACACTGCTGGATTCTAGACATGCTAGTGTGGACCGTTCAGTACACTGCTGGATTCTAGACATGCTAGTATGGACCGTTCAGTACACTGCTGGATTCTAGACATGCTAGTATGGACCGTTCAGTACACTGCTGGATTCTAGACATGCTAGTATGGACCGTTCAGTACACTGCTGGATTGTAGACATGCTAGTGTGGACCGTTCAGTACACTGCTGGATTGTAGACATGCTAGTATGGACCGTTCAGTACACTGCTGGATTCTAGACATGCTAGTGTGGACCGTTCAGTACACTGCTGGATTCTAGACATGCTAGTATGGACCGTTCAGTACACTGCTGGATTCTAGACATGCTAGTATGGACAGTTCAGTACACTGCTGGATTCTAGACATGCTAGTATGGACAGTTTCAGTACACTGCTGGATTCTAGACATGCTAGTATGGACCGTTCAGTACACTGCTGGATTCTAGACATGCTAGTGTGGACCCGTTCAGTACACTGCTGGATTCTAGACATGCTAGTATGGCAGTTCAGTACACTGCTGGATTCTAGACATGCTAGTATGGACCGTTCAGTACACTGCTGGATTCTAGACATGCTAGTGTGGACCGTTCAGTACACTGCTGGATTCTAGACATGCTAGTATGGACAGTTCAGTACACTGCTGGATTCTAGACATGCTAGTATGGACCGTTCAGTACACTGCTGGATTCTAGACATGCTAGTATGGACCGTTCAGTACACTGCTGGATTCTAGACATGCTAGTATGGACCGTTCAGTACACTGCTGGATTCTA
The DNA here is from genome assembly GCF_901001165.1 of Salmo trutta. Classification (NCBI taxonomy): domain Eukaryota; kingdom Metazoa; phylum Chordata; class Actinopteri; order Salmoniformes; family Salmonidae; genus Salmo; species Salmo trutta. The sequence goes on along the minus strand of NW_021823339.1, from coordinate 12,982 downwards.
GACATGCTAATGTGGACCGTTCAGTACACTGCTGGATTCTAGACATGCTAGTATGGACCGTTCAGTACACTGCTGGATTCTAGACATGCTAGTATGGACCGTTCAGTACACTGCTGGATTCTAGACATGCTAGTATGGACCGTTCAGTACACTGCTGGATTCTAGACATGCTAGTATGGACCGTTCAGTACACTGCTGGATTCTAGACATGCTAGTATGGACAGTTCAGTACACTGCTGGATTCTAGACATGCTAGTAGTGGACCGTTCAGTACACTGCTGGATTCTAGACATGCTAGTATGGACCGTTCAGTACACTGCTGGATTCTAGACATGCTAGTGTGGACCGTTCAGTACACTGCTGGATTCTAGACATGCTAGTATGGACCGTTCAGTACACTGCTGGATTCTAGACATGCTAGTGTGGACCGTTCAGTACACTGCTGGATTCTAGACATGCTAGTATGGACCGTTCAGTACACTGCTGGATTCTAGACATGCTAGTGTGGACCGTTCAGTACACTGCTGGATTCTAGACATGCTAGTATGGACCGTTCAGTACACTGCTGGATTCTAGACATGCTAGTGTGGACCGTTCAGTACACTGCTGGATTCTATACATGCTAGTATGGACCGTTCAGTACACTGCTGGATTCTAGACATGCTAGTGTGGACCGCTCAGTACACTGCTGGATTCTGAACATGCTAGTATGGACAGTTCAGTACACTGCTGGATTCTAGACATGCTAGTATGGACCGTTCAGTACACTGCTGGATTCTAGACATGCTAGTATGGACCGTTCAGTTCACTGCTGGATTCTGAACATGCTAGTGTGGACATTGAAGCGGAGCCTTACACTAGGTTGCACCCTATTCCCCATGAAGCATTAGGCCACAGGGCTTTGGTGAAGGGTAGTGCACTACATTGAGAATAGGATGTGATTGGAGCTGCGTCCTCAGCTTCCTAGACTGAACAACTGTTTATCACTGTAGGGGAGATAATATGTTAAATATGACATGTGATGTATCTATTATAATAATACTACTGTCACTGAGTACTACTGCTCTACTACTGATGATGATGTACAGTTGTATATAAGTAAAGCTTACTTTATCTATTGGTCTGTCTGCTCTCTCAATCACTCTATCATCTATCTATCTATCTATCTATATCTATCTATCTATCTATCTATCTATCTATCTATCTATCTGTCTATCTATATCTATCTATCTATCTATCTATCTATCTATCTATCTATCTATCTATCATCTATCATCTATCATCTATCATCTATCATCTATCACTCTATCACTCTATCACTCTATCACTCTATCACTCTATCACTCTATCATTTACATTTACATTTAAGTCATTTAGCAGACGCTCTTATCCAGAGCGACTTACAAATTGGTGCATTCACCTTATGATATCCAGTGGAACAACCACTTTACAATAGTGCATCTAAAAATATTTTAAGGGGGGGGGTTAGAAGGATTACTTTATCCTATCCTAGGTATTACTTAAAGAGGTGGGGTTTCAGGTGTCTCCGGAAGGTGGTGATTGACTCCGCTGTCCTGGCGTCGTGAGGGAGCTTGTTCCACCATTGGGGTGCCAGAGCAGCGAACAGTTTTGACTGGCCTGAGCGGGAGCTGTGCTTCCTCAGAGGTAGGGAGGCGAGCAGGCCAGAGGTGGATGAACGCAGTGCCCTTGTTTGGGCGTAGGGCCTGATCAGAACCTGAAGGTACGGAGGTGCCGTTCCCCTCACAGCTCCGTAGGCAAGCACCATGGTCTTGTAGCGGATGCGAGCTTCAACTGGAAGCCAGTGGAGAGAGCGGAGGAGCGGGGTGACGTGAGAGAACTTGGGAAGGTTGAACACCAGACGGGCTGCGGCGTTCTGGATGAGTTGTAGGGGTTTGATGGCACTCTATCTATATCAATTCAATTCAATTCAATTTACTTTATTGACATGGCAAGTTCATTATTGCGTACATTGTCAAAGTATACATATAGAAAAAAAAATATATATATATTTATATATAAATAAATGGTGGGACCAACAGCCATAATAATAGTAGTAGTGGACATGGGGTTACCATTAACAACAACTACACCAACAATGTTAATAAGAACAACATATATCTCTCTCTCTTTCTCTGCAGTTTGTTGACTACTAATGAAAAGTGCTTTTTGGAGTGCAGAACATGTGTTCTAACGGCCCCGTACTCTCTCTGTGTGTGTGTGTGTGTGTGTGTGTGTGTGTGTGTGTGTGTGTGTGTGTGTGTGTGTGTGTGTGTGTGTGTGTGTGTCTGTGTGTGTGTGTGTGTGTGTGTGTGTGTGTGTGTGTGTGTGTGTGTGTGTGTGTGTGTGTGTTTAGCTCTGTGTTGTGGTAAAAACTGTATTTTTATATTTCAGTCCCTCAGGAGACGAAGCTCTAATCTGGGCTGAAGAGGAGAGCACACACACACACAGACACACACACAGACGCAGAGACAGACAGACACACAGACACAAACTGAGGACACTTGCTACAAATCTGTACTCACAAGCAGTGCTGTTGGGCAGAGCAGCTAGGAGATCTAAGAGCTTTTAAGCCCTTTAGATTTCAGCAGAAAACTACAGAACAGTCCATAGTTCAAACTGTTAGACACACACACACACAAAGACACAGGCGAGTATGGTCCTAAGAGTCTAATAGGAAGTGAGTTCAGCTCCTTAAAATGTCTGCAGAGAATTAGAGAGTTAGACCAGTCAGTAAAGTTCCAGAGAACTAGAGAGTTAGACCAGTCAGTAAAGTTCCAGAGAACTAGAGAGTTAGACCAGGCAGTAAGGTTCTAGATAACTAGAGAGTTAGACCAGTCAGTAAGGTTCTAGATAACTAGAGAGTTAGACCTGTCAGTAAAGTTCCAGAGAACTAGAGAGTTAGACCAGGCAGTAAGGTTTCGGAGTCAGACCAGTCAGTAAAGTTCCAGAGAACTAGAGAGTTAGACCAGTCAGTAAGGTTCTAGATAACTAGAGAGTTAGACCAGGCAGTAAGGTTCTAGATAACTAGAGAGTTAGACCAGTCAGTAAGGTTCTAGATAACTAGAGAGTTAGACCAGTCAGTAAAGTTCTAGATAACTAGAGAGTTAGACCAGGCAGTAAGGTTCTAGATAACTAGAGAGTTAGACCAGTCAGTAAAGTTCCAGAGAACTAGGGAGTCAGACCAGTCAGTAAAGTTCCAGAGAACTAGAGAGTTAGACCTGTCAGTAAGGTTCTAGATAACTAGACAGTTAGACCTATCAGTAAGGTTCTAGATAACTAGAGAGTTAAACCTGTCAGTAAGGTTCTAGATAACTAGAGAGTTAGACCTGTCAGTAAGGTTCTAGATAACCAGAGAGTTAGACCAGTCAGTGAGGTTCTAGATAACTAGAGAGTTAGACCAGGCAGTAAGGTTCTAGATAACTAGAGAGTTAGACCAGTCAGTAAGGTTTCGGCATCAGACCAGTCAGTAAGGCTCCAGAGAACTAGAGACTTAGAACAGTCAGTAAGGTTCTAGATAACCAGAGAGCTAGACCAGGCAGTAAGGTTTCGGAGTCAGACCAGTCAGTAAGGTTACAGAGAACTCAAGAGTTAGAACAGTCAGTAAGGTTCTAGATAACTAGAGAGTTAGACCAGGCAGTAAGGTTCCAGAGAACTAGAGAGTTAGACCAGTCAGTAAGGTTCTAGATAACTAGAGAGTTAGACAAGTCAGTAAGGTTCTAGATAACTAGAGAGTTAGACAAGTCAGTAAGGTTCCACAGAACTAGAGAGTTAGACCAGTCAGTAAGGTTCTAGATAACTAGAGAGTTAGACCAGGCAGTAAGGCTTCAGAGTTAGACCAGTCAGTAAGGTTCCAGAGAACTGGAGAGTTAGACCAGTCAGAGGGGAGAGGAGAAGTGTTAAACACATCCAAATATATTATATATTTTATATTTGCCACCCTTTGCCTTCATGACAGCTTTGCACACTCTTGGCATTCTCTCAACTAGCTTCACCTGGAATGCTTTTCTAACAGTTCCCACATATGCTGAGCACTTGTTGGCTGCTTTTCCTTTACTCTGCAGTCCAACTCATTCCAAACCATCTCAATTGGTTTGTGGTCGGGTGATTGTGGAGGCCAGGTCATCTGATGTAGCATTCCATCACTCTCCTTCCTGGTCAAATAGCCCTTACACAGCCTGGAGGTGTGTTGGGTCATTGTCCTGTTGAAAAACAAATGATAGTCCCACTAAGCGCAAACCAGATGTTATGGCGTATCGCAACAGAATGCTGAGGTAGCCATGCTGGTTAAGTGTGCCTTGAATTCTAAATAAATCATTGACAGTGTGACCAGCAAAGCACCCACACACCATCACACCTCTTCCTCCATCCTTCACGATGGGAACCATACATGCAGAGATCATCTGTTCACCTACTCTATGTCTCACAAAGACACGGCGGTTGGAACCAAAAATCTCACATTTGGACTTATCAGACCAAAGGACAGATTTCCACCGGTCTAATGTCCATTGCTTGTATTTCTTGGCCCAAGCAAGTCTCTTCTTCTTATTGGTGTCCTTTAGTAGTGGTGTCTTTGCAGCAATTTGACCATGACGGCCTGATTCACGCAGTCTCCTCTGAACAGTTGATGTTGAGATGTGTCTGTTACTTGAACTGTGAAGCATTTCTTTTGGGTTGCAATCTGAGGTACAGTTAATCTGTAATGAATTTATCCTCTGCAGCAGAGGTAACTCTGGGTCTTCCTTTCCTGTGGCGGTCCTCATGAGAGCCAGTTTCATCATAGTGCTTGATGGTTTTTGCGACTGCACTTGAAGAAACTTTCTGTCACACCCTGCTCTGTTTCACCTGTCTTGTGCTTGTCTCCACCCCCCACCAGGTGTCTCCCATTTGTTCCCGTTATTCGCTGTGTATTTATAGCGGTGTCTTCTGTCTGTCTGTTGCCAATTTGTCTTGTCTTGTCAACCAGGGTGTTTTTCCTGATCTCTGTTTTTCTAGTCCTCCCGGTTCTGACCCTTTGCCTGCCCTGACATTGTACCCGCCAGCCTGACCATTCAGCCTGCCCTGACCTCGAGCCTGTCTGCCGCCCTGTACCTTCTGGACTCTGACCTGGTTTATGAACTTCTGCCTGTCCTCGACCTGCCTCTTGCCTGCCCCTCGTTTTTTAATTAATATCGGAGACTAGAACCATCTGCCTACGGTGACTGCATTTGGGTCTCGCTCTGTGTGTTTATACTTTAAAAGTTCTTGAAATGTTCCGGATTGACTGACCTTCATGTCTTAAAGTAATGACTGCCATTTATCTGTACTTATTTGAGATGTTCTTGCCATCATATGGACTTGGTCTCTTACCAAATATGGCTATCTTCTGCATACCACCCCTACCTTGTCACAATACAACTGATTGGTTCAAACAGATTAAGAAGGACATAAATTCCACGAATTAACTTTTAACAAGGCACACCTGTTAATTGAAATGCATTCCAGGTGACTACCTCATAAAGCTGGTTGAGATAATGCCAAGAGTGTGCAAAGCTGTCATTAAGGCAAAGGGTGGCTACTTTGAAGAGTCTAAAATATAAATATAAATATATATAAAACACTTTTGTGGTTACTACATGATTCCATATGTGTTATTTTAATAGTTGTATTATTTATTAATTATTCTACAATGTAGAAAATAGTAAAAATAAAGAAAAACCCTTGAATGAGTAGGTGTGTCCAAACTTTTGACTGCTGCTGTATATTATAATAAATTCTTCAGAATACGTTACACCTTCAGCCAGAGTGTGAAAACCAGGGGTCCCAACAGGGGATTCAGGCCCCTGAATGAGATAGTCAAACTTTGGGAGGTCTCTACATAAGACTTATTTTTTAACCATTCTCCTATTTGTTTACGATGCAATTTATACTGCTACAGTGGTAAATATTAAAATAAAAGCGTATTCCAAATTAAACAGACATCCTCACCTCTGTCTGTGTCGTGGTTTTAAAAAAAGGGTTTTCTCCATGTGGCTGCACTTGTCGTTAGTGGTGGACATTACGAGCTTTTTCGGGGAGCCACATCATTTGACTCTGTTCAAGGTAGAGAGATGCATCGTTTGACTCTGTTCAAGGTAGAGAGACGCATCATTTGACTCTGTTTAAGGTAGAGAGCCACATCGTTTGACTCTGTTCAAGGTAGAGAGCCACATCGTTTGACTCTGTTCAAGGTAGAGAGACGCATCGTTTGACTCTGTTCAAGGTAGAGAGACGCATCGTTTGACTCTGTTCAAGGTAGAGAGCCGCATCGTTTGACTCTGTTCAAGGTAGAGAGCCGCATCGTTTGACTCTGTTCAAGGTAGAGAGACGCATCATTTGACTCTGTTCAAGGTAGAGAGCCACATCGTTTGACTCTGTTCAAGGTAGAGAGACGCATCATTTGACTCTGTTCAAGGTAGAGAGCCGCATCGTTTGACTCTGTTCAAGGTAGAGAGCCACATCGTTTGACTCTGTTCAAGGTGGAGAGATGCATCGTTTGACTCTGTTCAAGGTAGAGAGCCACATCGTTTGACTCTGTTCAAGGTAGAGAGCCACATAGTTTGACTCTGTTCAAGGTAGAGAGCCGCATCGTTTGACTCTGTTCAAGGTAGAGAGACGCATCATTTGACTCTGTTCAAGGTAGAGAGCCACATCGTTTGACTCTGTTCAAGGTAGAGAGCCACATCGTTTGACTCTGTTCAAGGTAGAGAGACGCATCGTTTGACTCTGTTCAAGGTAGAGAGCCACATCGTTTGACTCTGTTCAAGGTAGAGAGCCACATCGTTTGACTCTGTTCAAGGTAGAGAGCCACATCGTTTGACTCTGTTCAAGGTAGAGAGCCACATCGTTTGACTCTGTTCAGGGTAGAGAGACGCATCATTTGACTCTGTTCAAGGTAGAGAGCCACATCGTTTGACTCTGTTCAAGGTAGAGAGCCACATCGTTTGACTCTGTTCAAGGTAGAGAGACGCATCGTTTGACTCTGTTCAAGGTAGAGAGCCACATCGTTTGACTCTGTTCAAGGTAGAGAGCCACATCGTTTGACTCTGTTCAAGGTAGAGAGCTGCATCGTTTGACTCTGTTCAAGGTAGAGAGCCACATCGTTTGACTCTGTTCAAGGTAGAGAGCCACATCATTTGACTCTGTTCAAGGTAGAGAGCCACATCGTTTGACTCTGTTCAACGTAGAGAGCCACATCGTTTGACTCTGTTCAAGGTAGAGAGCCACATCGTTTGACTCTGTTTAAGGTAGAGAGCTGCATCGTTTGACTCTGTTCAAGGTAGAGAGACGCATCATTTGACTCTGTTCAAGGTAGAGAGACGCATCGTTTGACTCTGTTCAAGGTAGAGAGACGCATCATTTGACTCTGTTCAAGGTAGAGAGACGCATCATTTGACTCTGTTCAAGGTAGAGAGACGCATCATTTGACTCTGTTCAAGGTAGAGAGACGCATCATTTGACTCTGTTCAAGGTAGAGAGACGCATCATTTGACTCTGTTCAAGGTAGAGAGACGCATCATTTGACTCTGTTCAAGGTAGAGAGACGCATCATTTGACTCCCAAGCGGCTCTTCATTCAAAATGCTTGAAAATGGACCTACCATGACACCGTGCCCCAACTTTTTTCTTTCTCCATAAAAAGTAATTTTGTCTACAAGAGTGTATGGCCAATGACATCACCGAATGAAAAGTCACTTTTTTTTGGTGTGTTTTGTAACAGATGTCTATTTCCATTCATCAAATGAATCATATCAAATGGTGCCAGTGCACTATCTGGATGGTGCAATTATCTTTAGAGTGGACGAACATGTGCAAGTACAGTAGCATACTTTTGGAAGAGATTTGTTTGACAATAAGATGAAAGCATCACGACTGTGTTTTGTTCCTGCCACATTAACAGGTCATAACGGTTTACTGTTAAGTGACATCTCTTTACTATTATGCTCGTAACAATAGACAAACACAGTGTGCTTAAACTAATAACACACAAATCATTGTATTTTTCTTGTCTATATTGAATACGTAATTTAAACATTCACAGTGTAGGTTGGAAAAAGTATGTGAACCCCGAGGCTAATGACTTTTCCAAAAGCTAATTGGAGTCTGGAGTCAGCTAGTCAATGAGACGAGATTGGAGATGTTGGTTAGAGCTGCCTTTCCCTATAAAAAACACTCTGAGTTTGCTATTCACAAGAAGCATTGCCTGATGTGACCATGCCTCGAACAAAAGAGATCTCAGAAGACCTACAGTTAAGAATTGTTTACTTGCATAAAGCTGGAAAGGATTACAAAAGTATCTCTAAAAGTCTTGATGTTCATCAGTCCACAGTAAGACAAATTGTCTATAAATGGAGAAAGTTCCGCACTGTTGCTACTCTCCCTAGGAGTGGCCGTCCTGCAAAGATGACTGCAAGAGCACAGTGCAGAACGCTCAATTAGGTTTTAAGAAGAATCCTAGAGTGTCAGCTAAAGACTTACAGAAACCTCTGGAACATGTTCACATCTCTTTTGACGAGTCTACGTCACGTAAAACACTAAACAAGAATGGTGGTCATGGGAGGACACCACAGAAGAAGACACTGCTGTCCAAAAAAAAACATTTCTGCACGTCTGAAGTTCGCAAAAGTGCACCTGGATGTTCCACAGCGCTTCTGGCAAAATATTCTGTGGAAAGATGAAACTACAGTTGAGTTGCTTGGAAGGAACAAACAACACTATGTGTGGAGAACAAAAGACACATCAACAAAACCTCATCCCAACTGTATGGTGGAGGGAGCATCATGGTTTGGGGCTGCTTTGCTGCCTCAGGGCCTGGACAGCCTGCTATCATCAACAGGAAAATGAATTCCCAAGTTTATCAAGACATTTTGCAGGAGAATGGAAGGCTATCTGTTCCCCAATTGAAGGTCAACAGAAGTTGGGTGATGCAACAGGACAACGACCCAAAATGCAGAAGTAAATCAACAACAGAGTGGCTTCAACAGAAGAAAATACGCCTTCTGGAGTGGCCCAGTCAGAGTCCTGACCTCAAACCGATTTAAAATGCTGTGGCATGACCTCGAGAGCGGTTCACACCAGACATCCTAAGAATATTGCTGAACTGAGACAGTTTTGTAAAGAGGAATGGTCCGAAATTCCTCCTGACCGTTGTGCAGGTCTGATCCACAACTACAGAAAACATTTGGTTGAGTTTATTGCTGCCAAAGGAGGGTCAACCAGTTATTAAATCCAAGGGTTCACACACTTTTCCACCCTGCACTGTGAATGTTTACATAGTGTGTACAATAAAGACATAATGATTTGTGTGTTATTAGTTTAAGCAGACTGTGTTTGTCTATTGTTGTGACCTAGATGAAGATCAGATCAAATCTTATGACCAATTTATGCAGAAAATCCAGGTATTTCCAAGGGGTTCAGGATAAAATAAATCAAGGGCTTTCTGGGTCACTAATCTCCTTACATTTGCAAACCAATGCTGATGACTGGTCATTGGTCAACAGTCAAGACGCGCAATTTTTTAGTTCTGGTCAAGCACAGATCAGATGTTTTTGAGTCAAGAATTTGGAGCAACACCATAGTCCTATTAGTCCTACTATATTAGCAACACCATAGTCCTATTAGTCCTATTCCATTAGCAACACCATTGTCCTATTAGTCCTGTTCTATTAGCAATACCATAGTCCTATTCTATTAGCAACACCATAGCCCTATTAGTTCTATTCTATTAGCAACACCATAGGCCTATTAGTCCCATTATATTAGCAACACCATAGTCCTATTATTCCCATTCTATTAGCAACACCGTAGTCCTATTAGTCCTATTCTATTAGCAACACCATTGTCCTATTAGTCCTGTTCTATTAGCAATACCATAGTCCTATTCTATTAGCAACACCGTAGTCCTATTAGTCCTATTCTATTAGCAACACTGTAGTCCTATTAGTCCTATTCTATTAGCAACTCCGTAGTCCTATTAGGCCTATTCTATTAGCAACACCATAGTCCTATTAGTCCTATTCTATTAGCAAAACCATAGTCTTATTAGTCCCATTCTATTAGCAATACAATAGTCCTATTAGTCCTATTCTATTAGCAACACCATAGTCCTATTAGTCCCATTCTATTAGCAACACCATAGTCCTATTAGTCCCATTCTATTAGCAACACCATAGCCCTATTAGTTCTATTCTATTAGCAACACCATAAGCCTATTAGTCCCATTCTATTAGCAACACCATAGTCCTATTAGTCCCATTCTATTAGCAACACCATAGCCCTATTAGTTCTATTCTATTAGCAACACTGTAGTCCTATTGGTCCTATTCTATTAGCAACACTGTAGTGCTGTTAGTCCTATTCTATTAGCAACACTGTAGTCCTATTAGTCCTATTCTATTAGCAACACCATAGTCCTATTAGTCCTATTATATTAGCAACACCATAGTCCTATTAGTCCTATTCTATTAGCAACACCATAGTCCTATTAATCCTATTCTATTAGCAACACTGTAGTCCTATTAGTCCTATTCTATTAGCAACACCATAGTCCTATTAGTCCTATTATATTAGCAACACCATAGTCCTATTAGTCCTATTTTATTAGCAACACCATAGTCCTATTAGTCCCATTCTATTAGCAACACCATAGCCCTATTAGTTCTATTCTATTAGCAACACTGTAGTCCTATTGGTCCTATTCTATTAGCAACACTGTAGTGCTGTTAGTCCTATTCTATTAGCAACACTGTAGTCCTATTAGTCCTATTCTATTAGCAACACCATAGTCCTATTAGTCCTATTCTATTAGCAACACCATAGTCCTATTAGTCCTATTCTATTAGCAACACCATCGTCCTTTTAGTCCTATTCTATTAGCAACACTGTAGTCCTATTAGTCCTATTCTATTAGCAACACCATAGTCCTATTAGTCCTATTCTATTAGCAACACCATAGTCCTATTAATCCTATTCTATTAGCAACACCATAGTCCCATTATTCATATTCTATTAGCAACACCATAGTCCTATTAGTCCTATTCTATTAGCAACACCATAGTCCTATTAGTCCTATTCTATTAGCAACACCATAGTCCTATTAATCCTATTCTATTAGCAACACCATAGTCCTATTAGTCCTATTTTATTAGCAACACCATAGTCCTATTAGTCATATTCTATTAGCAACACCATCGTCCTTTTAGTCCTATTCTACTAGCAACACCATAGTCCTATTAGTCCCATTCTATTAGCAACACCATAGTCCTATTAGTCCTATTCAATTAGCAACACTGTAGACATATTAGTTCTATTCTATTAGCAATACCATAGTCCTATTAGTCCTATTAGTCCTATTCAATTAGCAACACCATAGTCCTATTAGTCATATTAAATTAGCAACACCGTAGTCCTATTAGTCCTATTCTATTAGCAACTCCATAGTCCTGTTAGTCCTATTATATTAGCAACGCCATCGTCCTATTAGTCCTATTCTATTAGCAACACCATAGTCCTATTAGTCCCATTCTATTAGCAACACCGTAGTCCTATTAGTCCTATTCTATTTGCAACACCGTAGTCCTATTAGTCCTATTCTATTAGCAACACCATCATCCTATTAGGCCTGTTCTGTTAGCAACACCGTAGTCCTATTAGTCCCATTCTATTTGCAGCACCACAGTCCTATTAGTCCTATTCTATTAGCAACACCATCATCCTATTAGTCCTATTCTATTAGCAACACCATCGTCCTATTAGTCTCATTCTATTTGCAACACCTTAGTCCTATTAGTCCTTTTCTATTAGCAACACCATAGTCCTACTTTAGAAACCAGATCAAATAAGATTTAAATATAAAATACAATAGTAGACTATAGGGATGGGTCTTTTTCCAGTTCAGTTTCACAGACACGACCCTCTAAACCCCACTTTGAGAACCAGTCGCGACCTCCCCAAACCCCACTTTGAGAACCAGTCGTGACCCCCCCAAACCCCACTTTGAGAACCAGTCGTGACCCCCCCAAACCCCACTTTGAGAACCAGTCGCGACCTCCCCAAACCCCACTTTGAGAACCAGTCGCGACCTCTCAAACCCCACTTTGAGAACCAGTCGTGACCCCCCCAAACCCCACTTTGAGAACCAGTCTCGACCTCTCAAACCCCACTTTGAGAACCACAGCTATATTAGGTAGTACTCAGTATAGAAGAGCTTCAGGGAGATGACTAATGTGTGTGTGTGTGTGTGTGTGTGTGTGTGTGTGTGTGTGTGTGTGTGTGTGTGTGTGTGTGTGTGTGTGTGTGTGTGTGTGAGTGAGTGAGTGAGTGAGTGAGTGAGTGAGTGAGTGAGTGAGTGAGTGAGTGAGTGAGTGAGTGAGTGACTGAGTGAGTTGCTCGGTGGCCTAATTCTTCCTGACGTGATCCATATGCTCTCAACTAATGGATGGCCCAGCACTCTCACACACACACACACACTGACGTGCACACACACACACAAACACTGACGTGCACACACACACTCTGTTTGGTGGTGCGTAGAGCGTCCAGACAATGTGAGATAAATGGAGTTAATTAATTTCCAGGATTAGAAACGAGGAAGTTACAATTACCTCACGGCTATTAGAGGCTAAGAGAGAAGAGAGGGAGGAGAGGAGAGAGGGAGGAGAGGGGAGGAGAGGGAGGAGAGAGGGAGGGGAGGAGAGAGGGAGGAGAGAGAGAAAGGAGAGGATTTTTATTTTATTTTATTTGGATCTCTTTAGTTCCCCATTTCGACTAATCTTCCAACAGTCCTTAAACAGAGAGGAGAGGGAGGAGAGAGGGAGGGGAGAGAGGGAGAGGAGAGGAGAGGAGGAGAGAGGAGAGGAAGGGAGGAGAGAGGGAGGGGGAGAGAGGAGGGGGAGGGGCAGAGGGCGGGAGGTGAGGAGAGGAGTGGAGAGAGAGGGAGGGAGGGGTGA